>NW_019392977.1:0-111507 GCF_000648675.2 Cimex lectularius | reverse complement strand
GCGTCGGAAAATCGTGATATCTTTTAATCTAAACATTTCTCTTAAAATCTATAAGCACCGTTGAAATCCCCGTTAATTTTTAGAGAGAATCAAAATCATAATTCCATTGAAATTTTTTAATTTAATTTAATGCCCATTTAGTATGTAATGCTTAAGAAGTTTACAAACAGCTAGAAGGTCAAGGAAGAAAGACCCAAACGTTTTGCCACCTTCATCTTCTTATTGAAAAATTAACGGGCTAACTCGGTCTTTTTTTTTTCAATTTAAAAAATTCGTATTATTTACAAAAATGTAACTACAATTAAATCCCAGTTTGGGACCTCTGTAAAAAGACTCTTGTCTTTTAGTAGGAAATTGGTAGGAAAAAATTAAGCTTTACTAAGCTTAAAAAATACACCTCTCGGTAATAAACTTTCCTTCTTTATTCATTAATGGAAAGGATTAGTTAAATAGAACTTTCCGAGTTGGAAATTAGAAACAATAACAAAAGAGTTAACGATGCACCCTTCTTGATAAGAAAGATTCTGCGCGCGGTTAAAGCCGTGGTAATTCAATTCTCCAAGATAATTAAGAAAAAAATTCAAGCGAAATCGGCAAACAAACACTATCCTGTGCTCGGGAGTGGAAGCGATTTTTTTTCTCAATTGTGTTTTGTTCTGCCTGAGAAGATAGCGGGCTAAGCCGAGGAAATTGAGGCAGTCCCCGTTGTGTTAGACCAGTTAAAAATCAATAACACCTGTTATTAGTTTTCTGGAGACATTAATCCTCTTCCTTCCCTGGCCGCAACTAATTTTATCTCGTCACCGCCCGTTACTGGAGTGGTGAAACTAACTTGACACGTGTAAACTTGGCTCACCGCTCAAACGCCATGTCGGCATGAACCGAGATATAGCCTGCGCTATGTTGAACTTTTCCTCATTATTAATGAATATGGGATTCAGTCAATACGTTTAAAGTGGAACATAATTTAAATAATAGTTTTCCCCTCATCGTCAAAAGATAATAAAGCGAAATTATAATAATGTAGTAGAAAGGGTAAGAAAGATTAAAAGAATTATAAATCGAATCACACAGTCGACAATGGACAGAAAAAAGGTGGAAAACAGATTATTTCAACGCCTCATCGTTTACATGGTTTTTGATTTTTCTTCTTGCATTGTTACTGTAATCACTTGAGCCCGGATTTTTAGGCATCCGCGAATATGTCATTTAATATGCACCAATAAAACCTCAAATATGCAATATTATATACACTAAAAACGCCTCAAGTATGCCTTATTATTTTGGCTAAATACATTAAAATATGCAGCATGAATGTGGCCCAGACTTCTTAATAATTGAATTTTTTTTTTTAACCTAAACTTTTTTTTTTGGTCAAATAGCTTTTGGAATTCATCAAGAAAGGAAATAGGACAGAAAAATTTCAGTAACACAAAAATATTTAATACTCAACAAATATAATAAATATATAAATTGGGATGTTAGAAAAAATAAAAAAATTAAGCTTTATTATTTATTTATTTATTTATTTATTTACGGATCGAAATCCATTATAAAAAAAAAGACATTTTACAATAACAAAAAATATAAATGATATATGTAAAAATACAAATAATATATATAAAAAGAATAAGGACGTATAAACATGGTAATAATATAAATGGTAAATATAAATGATAAATATAAAAATACAATTAAAGAGTAAAAACTGAACAACGAAAATGAAAGACATAATTACTAACCAAATAAGGCAGAGGAAACAAAATAAAGCTGAAAGACAATTGAAACTACAATAATTAGGTACATATTTAATGAAAATAATGCTCTTTGGAAATATATAATAAGACTATAGAGTGCGAGAATTAGTTGAACCAGTAAATGAAATAAATTGTAATAATTTTGTACAGTAAGCATTCAACTAAGGTTGTAGGATATGGTTTTATTACGTTCATAATCTGTATTAAAATTAACCGTTGGTCGATCACTTCAAGTGGAGAACGGACAGGGCGACCCTAGTGAAAACGTTTGACTTGCTGTGCTCAACCCCTTGTTTGACAGTTGCAATTCTGCAGCACGAAAAATGCGCCTGCAAAGGTCCAGCCGTCCCCGTACTGCCTCCCGAACTTCGAAATGAGAAGCTTACCCTCAGCTATGGGGCGGGGTTCTTTTCCAAACAGGGGCATCCGCGAGAGTTCCTTAGATGACAGTACAACAGAATATTCAGACTCTGTTGCAACCTCTGGGAATACGCTTCGGCGAAGCGTTAGGAAGGGAAGGGATGGCATTGGGAACGGTACTCGAGGGGGCAACCGACCGACTCCGCCCTGAGCCTCTCGGGCGTACTCGTCATGAACGATTTCGCCGTGTTAAATAAGTCGTCTAAACCACCATCTTGTCTTCACAGGTGGGTCTAAAGCCTTGTTCACACGGCGTTTGGTTTGACGAGCGAACTCATATACTTGTGATCTGTCGTTGTTCCAACCTCTAGACCTTCCAATGGCACGGGGTTCGTGTCTTAGCGAATCTAGAGGGACCATTACTAACCCAGGTGGTAAATTTTTTTAATGAAGGCAGTTTTGATATAAAGATCAATTCTAGTACAGTGTTCTATTATGAATTATAAATGTACGAAAATTAATTCGTTCAGAATAAACAAGTACAATTCCAATAAACCACAAAACATCTTGGGAACGGGTGCCCGAGCCGTACTGAGGCTTATTATCCGCCGAGTCAAAGCCATTGATTTCGGAGTATGTCTTGTCTGAAATTTAAGTAAGAATTTCTTGGTTTGGCAAATACTGATGGGCTTAAAAAAAGTTACCCGTTGTAATGAAGAGTAAATGCATATAATTAATTTCTCAAAGATAGCAATGTAAAATTAACGTTTAATTGCTAAAAATTTCACGTACTTCTACAGCTCAAACGCAGCAAAAAGTTCTTATAAACAGAGGTCAGATTCTCAATCCTTCCTCAGATATTCAACATTTTGTATATTTTCCAGCTATTGGGGGACCGCGGTAGCCGAGTGGTTAGCACGAGAGACTCTCACGCCGCGGTCATGTGTTCGATTCCCAACGTCGCCTCTGGCCCTTTTTTCCCGATAACCCCCAATTTGATCAACATATATAAGAGATTCGTCATGGCTAATATGCAAAGATCATAAGGCCAATTTAAAAAAAAACCATTTATGAATGAAGGCGGTACAATAAATAGTGTAAATAGGAAATTCTTATTTATTACGTTATGTTTAGAGACTCGTATTTTCTTATCATGTTGGTACAGTAAGCAAGGTCTATTACCATGAAATTTGCCACATTGGACAAAAACACCGCAACGGCTTCTTTACTTGTTCATTAAACATTCCATGTACTGGTAACATCAGTCTAGAAAATGTTTCCTCTCTGCAATCCTTTAATTACAACGCAACGATATTACAATTACAGTTTTTACGACGAAAGTTGCTTGCTACGTGTCCAGAAATATAAAATTTTAATTGATAATTTTGTATTAAAACGTAATACCGAATGTTTCTCAGGTAAATTCCTTTCTGCTAGACGTTTTGGTTTTGTTCAATAATCCCTATAGATATTTGAAAATACTGCCATGATTAAAAATAATTGATCACGTTTGTAAACAATCATAAAATACAACAAAATAGCATGTTTTTTTTTGTGAGTGCACATCGATGTACATCTACATTTATTAACGGTGGAACAGTTTCCCCAAACAGTTTGATGTCTACGATTTCATTTTAATTGTTTTGTAAACACTTGCTTTTCACCAGTTCATTACCTAAGTAATTATCAATTATTAACTTCGCCTCTTCGGGCGGGAAATTAGTAAATATCTGCAAAAGTCTAACCACGATAGAAAAAAAAACCTCTTTTACTTTTAGTGCATGTTTGTACAGACGATTAGGTTTAGCCTCGTTGATTTCTCTGGTCGATAAATGATTTCTTTAGTACTTTTTGCATATAAATTTTTACAAAGAGAATCAAAGGTTGTAACAGCCTACAACTATTTTAAATATCCAGCTAAATTTTCAAATGATAATTTATGGTTTTTGATAAAAAGTATCATGATTAGATTATTGAGCTACGTATTTCCGAACCAGTTAATACAGATACAATTGACAATCGTTCCTTTAAAACAGGAGATTGTAATTGCAAAAAATAATTAATCAATTCCGACTAAGCTACATAGGGGCCTGTTAGCATGAAGAATTAATGCATCGCCTTTGCGTGTCTATGATGCTAAATCTGGTAACTGCTGTAATATATGTAATCGGAGGCAATGAATGGAAGATTTTTGCGATAAAGCAAACGAGAGGTATAATTGCCGATCGCGAAGCGGGACCAATGAGGTTGATTTTGGGGGCAAACAATCCGTAGATAAAAGCCCGGTTGTAAATCCATTTCCATTATAAACGGCCCGGAGTTAAATTATATTTCATAAATTGTCGTAAAATCATTTTTTATTGCTATATGCAATATGCTAGTCGCCCAAACACTACATTTATAAATTTATAAAGCAAAAGTTTTCGTATTGTCAAATGTTTATCAAAAGTATCTAAAACCTTTTTTAAACTCCTTTATATAAATATTTATAAAATAAACTGTTATTACCAAAGGAATTTGCATAAATTAAATTAGTATAATGTAAAATGGACAACTCACGCTAAATGGAAGGACTATCCCAAATAAACATATCCTTCCACCCTTCCGATTTTCACTCGGCCATTGTCAAGATCCAAAAAGACCTAAACTCCATCAACGAATGGGCCCATAAAAATGCCCTAGTCCTCAATCCGTCCAAATCCACCGCCATAATTATCGGGTCCAGGCAACTCCCCAATAACCTGCCCAGCATCCCACCTCTCATGCTAAATAACCATCCCATTCCCTTCTGCTCTTCGGTTCAAAACCTAGGAGTAGTCTTTGACCAAAACCTTTCCTGGCATTCTCACATTTCCCAAATTTCCCGCCATTCCATTGCCTCCCTCAGCCTGTTTCGTCGGTCCTGGCTTCTCTTACCTTTCTCCACACGCAAACTCCTTGTATCTTCCCTTATACTTCCCTTCTTCGATTACAGCTGTGTGGCATACGGTGGTTTCTCGGAGGGGGAGAACGCGCGATTGGAGCGTATTAGGAATTGGTGCGTAAGATTTGTGTACGGCACCCCACGGGGATCCCGGGTATCGGGGTTGTATTCCCAACTTTCCTGGCTATTCCCCTCCTTCCGTGCACAGTATTTCCCAGGTTGCTTTCTTTTCCAGTCTATCCACACTCGTCGTCCTCCTTACATCATCCAATCCCTCCAATTCAACTCCTCACATCTCACTCGTAAGACGCGCTCCATCCCCAATCGACCTTATTTTTCCGCAACATACAACCCATACCTTAGAAAGATCCTTTCTGATCCGAGCCCCTAAACTCTGCAACACCCTTCCCCTTTCTATTCGTCACGCTGCCTCCTTTTCCTTCAAGCTGAGATCTCACGTTAACATTTGTTACTTTTGTTTAATATTCTCGTAATTTTCTCTTCTGGCCTGCCTTACTGGTATACATTGTGCCAAGATCTTTTTTACTTGTAACTTCATAAAACGAACTTCCTTTATTTATTTCATGTAAATTATTCTTAGGGGACACCAGTCCCAGAATTAAGTTTTTTTTTCATATTCTTGTTCTTCTATCTATCTTGCTCTTTCTCACTCTTTCTCCCGCTTCTTCTCGCTCTATGTCTCTCTTTATCTCTATTTCTTTTCTATTCTATTCTATTCTATTCTCTCTCTCTCTCTCTCTCTCTCTCTCTCTCTGACTCTCTCTCTCTCTCTCTCACTTTGTTTTTCTCTCTCACTCTCTCTCTCTCGATCCTGCTTGATTCTCTCTTTCTCTCCTTCTCTATCTATCTATTTATCTATCTATCTATCTATCTATCTACCTATCTATCTATCTTGCTCTCTCTCACTCTTTCTCCCGCTTCTTCTTACTCTCTTATCTCTACTTTTATTCTATTCTCACTCTCCCTCTCTCTCTCTCTCTCTCTCTCTCTCTCACTCTCTCACTCTCTCTCTCTCTCTCTCTCTCATACACATGCTACATCGATTACCTATTTCTCTTCCACGCACACAGTGAAAGCCTTTGTTCCTCACGGTAAAACGACAAGCCACACAAAGANATTCATCTACCTATCTATCTATCTTGCTCTCTCTCACTCTTTCTCCCGCTTCTTCTTACTCTCTTATCTCTACTTTTATTCTATTCTCACTCTCCCTCTCTTTCTCTCTCTCTCTCTCTCTCTCTCTCTCTCTCTCTCTCTCTCTCTCTCCCTCTCATACACATGCTACATCGATTACCTATTTCTCTTCCACGCACACAGTGAAAGCCTTTGTTCCTCACGGTAAAACGACAAGCCACACAAAGACACACTGTTAAGTGTTAAAGACACACTGTCATACGTATCTTTATTTGTACAACTATTGCATTTATGCATTTAATATCATATGTATATGCTAATCTATTTGTCGAGTTAAGTGTAAGTTCAAGACCCTTTTAGTCATAAAATGGTATCTACGAAATGACCAACAATCCCAATAATTAATTGACTTTTTATGTCTATTTTTAAATATTTTTAAATATTGCTACTATTGTACATATATGTTAATAGAAAGACAGAAACATTAGTCAGACAGTAATTTAAAAAAATTACGTTATTATTATTAAATTGTAATTAAAAATCAAGTATACTGAAACGACGTCTTATTACAAGATTTGAATCTGTTAACCATAAACGATAGAACTTAATATTATTGCACTTCCCAAATCTGACGGGCTAGGGTTGCTTAAGGCCTCAGCATCAGCCAAGATAATCCTACTTAGCAAATGGGTAAGATAGACCGGGTGATTCACGTTATGTGGATCGTGCGTTATCTCTAATACAAGGAAAACAAGCAAAACATTGTAATATCCCTAATCATGCAGTATGGTATGAAACCTATAGTTATTAATTCTTCCGAAACCCTTCCTTAATGCGACGCAGAGCACACAAGCAAGCCTACACGCGCACTTAATGAGCATCGTCAATTATGCAATCACATAAAAGATTTATTTTGTAATGAATTTTTGAAATTAAATTTATATTATATCATGTTGTTTTTTTAATAGTTATCGTGTAATGGAAAATATCCCGTTCCTCAACCAAATTGAAACAGATCAGATTGCAACAATATTTTTAGAAGAATGGTGTAATAATTTTCAACGTTTATTACAGAATCACCCATATATTTATGAATGAAATACGTGTGACGTTTTGAGAAAACAAAATTCAACTTTTTTTTTACTTCATTTATTTTTATCTACAACTGCACATGTATTATATGCAACAAGCAAATTGGTTTCCCATTTATGATTTTGGCACGGGCGTTATACAGAAAGCTACCCATTGGCAGCCTCTCTAGATTAATAAAATGATATTAAACATTTAAGGGGTCTCTTATCCCTATACTTTTCAGTTGCTTACGTGGTAATTGTGGGGAATTGAGTAATTGTATTAGTGTAATTTTGTAACGTATTATGAAAACGTCTATATGTTTTGATGGATGAAAAAACTGTTGGTATGTGAAGATGAAAAGTGTGTTTTGACACTAGAAACAAATAAAGTCCTGGAAACCAGATACTGATGTTAGAAAGCAATGTTTTATATAAATTTCAGTTTCAAAAAATAAGAGAAAATCTGTGGAGTTTGGTATAAAAGTATGTTTTTAACACAGAATTAAACAACGAGGAAGCATTTTTGAGAAGAACATTGTTTTTAACTAAATATTTTCTTTGAGGAAACAAAATGTTTTAAATTTTTCGATAAGTACGGTGTTTATTGTTCAATTTTTAAACTTTTATTTTAAAATGTCTGTACAAAAAATAGAATTTCTTGTTTTGCATTTTATTTTGCAGGACCACACGACATTTTTACATTGCATAATCATCAGTTTTCTTTTATAATCAATAAAAATGTATAATATAAGGTTTTTTCGTTGATTTGTATATTTGTTTATAATACGTTCAGAAGGTATTCCGTTCAAAAAGGCCATAAACTAAGTTTACAGTGGGCGTCCCAGCTTAATTAAGTTGTATTAACTTAAATTAATCCCTGACTGAATGAAGCTGGCGGCTAATTTGGTTTGTAAATCACTGATTCGAAGGAATAAAAAGCGAGAAAAATGACTTGGAACATGGAAATCAACCCATCTTAGAGCGATCAGTGCAAAAAACATGCAAACTATTCCTGGAGTTCTGATGGCTTTGCAAATTTTTGTTCATTTGTTCTTGTTTTTGTTTATTGTTATTTTATTTTATTTTTTACGAATCACTATATTTTGTATCACTTTTCGTATTTTTCCGTTGAAAATTACACAACAGTACCGCGTCGGTTGCCGCAAAGATTAAAGCCAGGAACACACTTACCCGATGCTACGCCATGCGACGCTACCCGACACTCTGCGATCCCCACTGTCCAGATTTTCGCCGGGTCGCATCGAGTACAGTCCAAGACACTCATATTTTTATTCAAACTACATGTATTATTGTCGTTATATTAATTACAACATACTTATTTTAATATAAACCAAATTAACTGTGATTAAAAATTAATTAGTTTTTATTTAAAAAATTAATTGTAATGGTTTGGTAGAAAAATAATCACAACGCCAGAATACGATTTTTTGATATAATGAATTTAACTAACAATTTATTGTACTCGCTTCGGCGGTACATATACTAAAATTGGAATAAGTTACTACATAGTTTTGCTCATAAAATTTAATTAACAATTTATTTCATAGTTTTTCTCGTATAATTACACCATTTTTGTCGGGTAGCATCAGAACAGGACACTCATATTTTTGTAGTTTATTTCAAACTAAGTACACGTAATTTTGTCGTTATATTAATGTATATATGTTATGTTATATTAATTTAATTAATAAATTAAAACATGTTGTTTTAATGTAAACCAAATTCATAAGTTTTTATAAACATTATTTAATTATGATGGTTAGGAGTAACTTTTTTTCAAACAATTAAGTTTAACAAACAATTTATTAGCTGGTTGTGCTCATAAAATTTAACTAACAATTTATTACAAGGTTTTGCTCAAAATAGTGCATTAAGAACAAAAGATGCGTTGCGATTGTGATAGTGAGTATTGTGATAAACGCTGTGGACTGTACGCGAAGTGTGCTTGCGTCGGATAGATGTGCACACCCCACCAAAACGTGGCAAGGCGTCGGGTAGCATCGGGTAGCGTCGCATGGCGTAGCATCGCGTAAGTGTGTTCCCGGCTTAAGTCGTTGACCATTGAATGGCGACGCATCATTGGTAAAGGTTTCGAATTTAAGGTCGCTGGATTCGAACACGATAAACTTACAAATGATCTTTTATTCAAAAACACCAACACACGGGGGTTAATATGATTTCCACTCTTGAAGGAAAAAAAAATAACAGTACTCTTTCGATTTTCAATAATTCTCAAGTATTTACTACTACTATAGTGGTTTAAGTTTCACTTATGCTAGTTTCGGCTTCTATGTTTCTGATGGGTTTGATTGATTTCTGTACTGAAGAGGGAGTGAGGAGAGGCATATGCGTTAAATGTGATCCAGCGAGAAAAGACGGATCTAGCAAAGTAATCACTGATCAGTGTCGGTCATTTCAACAGGTGAGCTATTAATAGCAATAATACTCTAAGTAAAACCACAGCAATAAAACAACCTTATATTTGTTTTCATCTTTGACAAATGTGGGTTCCAGTAATAATAATACACTCAAAGGTAAAAACCGGGCATTTGTATTTATTTGTTTATTCTACATAAAACAAAGAATAAAAGTTAATAGTTGGCTCAAACCGTAAACACAATATTAATAATTTGTCGTTTACCTTTATGGAGTGCTACTAATGATAACTCTTTAGATTAAAAATAAAGAAAATAAGTTCAATTTCACCCTGTCAAGAAGCAACTTGTCGAGAGAGTTAATTGGGGTTTTAAATTGCTTACTTTGGTGAAACATTAAACTTGAGTAAAAAATCAATAGTAATTTTTTCTTAAAAGATTAACTTGAGAAAGCAATCTATGTACCTTCCAGGTTTGTCTACAGCGGTTTAGGGCCACCTTATACTCGATCGTTTTGCTGCTTTTACCGCATTACCGAATCGCCATTTATCCACTTCCTTGAAATGTAGTCAACTCCAAATGATCATTAGTGTAAGAATGTGTTCTAAAACAGTAGAAGGCTTCGTGAGAATACCCTAGTTCCTAGATGTCTCGCATTAGGTTTCCTAAAAGGAGTAGAGAGGGAACTATTCGCAAATCAGCATCTCGCTTAGGCACTTGAACAGTGGGAGGGGGTTCTCTTCACAGTTGAGAGCCGGTTTCGTCTTGGGGCAGTCAAATCACCGGTCCGTGTATCGAGAAGACGTGGACGGCGTTTTCCTTCATGTGACGTGCGTGAGTCCACAGCCTTTACAAAGACGGTCAGTTATGGTATGGGGTGGAATCAACGTCCCTGCCTGTAACGAACTGATTACCATACAGAATGGGAGTTTGGCGGCATTTCGGTACATTGATGAAGAACTTCTGAACGCTTCCCATTCGCTTCATTTATTGGAGAAAACTTTGTGTTAATTTTTTTTTAAAGATAAGATACATGTAGAACGAGTTCGCACCCATTCCTTGGAGGACGCAGGGATTACCACAATCAGCAACACCTCCTGATATGAATTCCTTAGAACACTTATGGGACATGATAAAGAGAGGTGTTAAACATCGTTAAAACATAAAAAAAGGGTTCAGTTTTCAAAGACAAAATCCGATCGCTTATTTGCCCGATGCCTAGGCGATTTAAACCCTCCGAGACGCTAAAGGAGATAATATGCCTTGTTGAGTGCAAAACGAGGTAATAAATTTTTATTTACATTTTAATCTATCAATAAATGATTTTCCAGCGTATTGATGAGGTTTATTTCAGTATATCATAATTAAATAGTTATTATTAACACTCATGAATTTCTAATCTGGGGACTGCAGTAGCCGAGTGGTTAGCATGAGAGACTCTCACGCCGCGGTCGTGGGTTCGATTCCCACCGTCGCCTCTGGCCCTTTTTTCACAATAACCCCCCCAAATTTGAACACATATATATGAATTGTCACATGGCTAATATGCATAGTTCATAACGGCAAAAAGAAAAAAAAATTCTAATCTACCAATTGATTAACATTAAAATAAATCTTGTAATTAATTAAATTCACTATTTTTCGTGGTCCGCATGACCAATTAATAACATTTAACTAATTAAGGTTTTAAGGTGAAATAAAAAAGTCAGCGTCACGAGCGGGATTTGAACTCACGACTTTTGGCTTGATACGCCGCTACTCTACCTCTCTCTCTGGTAGAGTAGCGGCGTATCAAGCCGAAGGTCGTGGGTTCGAATCCCGCTCGTAACACTGACTTTTTTATCTCACCTTAAAACCTTAATTAATTGAATGCTTGTAATTAATATAGTTTGAAATAAACAACAATATACGACTTTTCGGTGTTTTTGCCTTTGAATGTATATTTTTGAAGTTATTTACCAAGAAAAACTTATAAGTGACGTTTATTTATTGTTCGTAATATACTCTTCATTTTTGTTGTCACGCCTCTAATCGCCAGTACCGATGGGCAGGGGCGGGGGCGGATTATCTTTTCCGTCTCTTATGATCAGAGCGGGGGAACTCACTCCTGCCCTGTCTTTGGTGCTGTCCAGACGATTTTAATTAGAAATTTTCTTTCAAGGTGAGTCAAGGCTCCCCCTTAGTTATTCAAGGTTTTTTTTATTTGTCCCAGAAAACGTATTTTGTTTCTTTAAAATTTGAAGTTGAAATTTTATTTGTAAATACATTTTGAGTTGAGATTTTGTTTTGTTATTTTTTTTAAATTTAAAACTGGCGAAAGAGCCGGACCATAAATTTTTGGTACACCTTTTGAGGTCAAGCAAATACCCAAAGGGGTTACANATATAAGTTTTAGGTAAAATATGTATAAGATAAATCATGTATTAAAGCTGTATATTTTTTCCTCTTATTGTAACTTCTTCTTAATGTTAAACTTTATTTCAATGAAAGGGGGGCCTTATATTCACAACAATTTCCTTATCCAACAAAGGAAAAGAGGCTGGGGCATTTCCACGAAATGTTGTATAATCGATTTCGATGTCAGGATGTTTCCAACGAGAGAGAGATCCAGAAATTTCAGAACAGGGCCCAACTTCAATCTCCGAACGAGATGCAAGAGGAGGTGCCGATCTTACCAGACATCGAGACGCCATGATGGCTATAATCCGGCTACATGAAAGAGTTTTGGAGCTTCACAGGGAGAATCATCAGGAAAAACTTGGATTCAACATTCTTAAGGGAAACATCTTGATAGTCGAGGGGTGTAACTTGGGGGGTGGGAAATGTCACGCCTCTAATCGCCAGTACCGATGGGCAGGGGCGGGGGCGGATTATCTTTTCCGTCTCTTATGATCAGAGCGGGGGAACTCACTCCTGCCCTGTCTTTGGTGCTGTCCAGACGATTTTAATTAGAAATTTTCTTTCAAGGTGAGTCAAGGCTCCCCCTTAGTTATTCAAGGTTTTTTTATTTGTCCCAGAAAACGTATTTTGTTTCTTTAAAATTTGAAGTTGAAATTTTATTTGTAAATACATTTTGAGTTGAGATTTTGTTTGTTATTTTTTTTTTAATTTAAAACTGGCGAAAGAGCCGGACCATAAATTTTTGGTACACCTTTTGAGGTCAAGCAAATACCCAAAGGGGTTACATTGTTACTCTCATATATCAGTCATGGAAATAAAGGGCGCTATTATTGGGAGAAGTTTCGTAAACTGCCTACTTGCTATGCTAATATTCTGAGGGAATTTTAGAACATGAGCCTTTCCTCCTACAACAATGTAAGTTCTACGATTAAAATACGGATATACTTACAATAAGGTGTTAAATTCTAGATATTTCCCCTTGTTATCTGCCTACCGAATCGTTACTAAATGTGGTCGTTACTAAATTATTAAATTATTAAAAGGGGCAGGAAGGATTTTCACAAACATGGATAACAGTAAACGGTATTTTGTACGACCAACGTGTAATGCCTGGCCATTTTTTGATCACAAAGAAAATCCCGGTCAATTGTCCGAATGCCAATCAACGATAATTTATAAAGTGTGAAAATATAGATTTAAAAATAAAATAGCTTTGTTCATACCTTTTTCGAAAATACACTGGGGTACAAATATGAGCGCCATCGTTTTTTACTAAGTAATTGCAATCGTTATTATTTTTATTTTTTAATGTTTACTGAATATTTTTAAAAAATATAAGGTAGAGCAAAATCAAAATTTGAACCGGATTAAACAATTTTATCTAAAAAGTTGCCATGGCAACAATGAACAAAATATTAATTTCAGTAGTTTTCCTTTCTGTATCTACTGTATTGATCACCGTTCGCATTCGACGTGGCATCGAGTTTATGAGGTTTTGAATGTAGTGCTGTGAAATATTTTCACACTCCTCCAACTGATTCCTGCAAATTCTCAGACATCACTCGGCAACGGTTTACGTTCTGCCACTTTGCCCCAAAGGTGTCTGATAGGGTTTAAGTCGGGGCTACTTTCTAGCAGCCACAAGTATTGAATTGAAGCCCGTTCCAGGTAGTCACCAATGTTACTGCATGTGTAGGACTTTGCATTGGCACGCATATAAATAAAACCATATAGCAGCATAAGTAACAACATCTTCTGATAATACATTTTCAATATTACATTGCAGAGAAATTCCTGATCAAACCACAAACACCACCACCCCTACAACTTTTCCGGAGTGAAGATGTTGCGGGGGTATTTCGCTGTCCTAGAAATGATGAATGTTGGAGTGAGTGCGGTCGTCAATACTTCTTTTTTAAATAGTTCCTACTCGCAGTAAGTTTTTTTATTATTAAAATATTTAATGAATATTGGACTTGTTTATTATTGTTTTACAAATACATTCTAAAACTTTCAGACTTTGTTGTTTCCTCTTAAAACTATGTATAAAATTACAGTTTTATTAATACTATATGACCATTGAATTAAAGTAAATTTCCCATTCTTAAGGCGAGTACTGTGATGAATTAATGTATGAAAATGAAAAATGAATGAAATTGCTGAATTAAAAGAAAAAATTGAAATGCCACCAGGAGGAATTTATGATTTTGACTTTTCATTACCGGAAACGTTTCCACGCTACCTCGCTACAAATGCTTTTACATCAAATTTTCTTTCACAGCCCTGATAGTACATGTAGCGAATTTTACCAAAGATTTCCCTTTCTCTCCAAGCTTGATCATGGATGCCGCATATACCATGCAGCCAATGAATCCATTTGGGTCCCTCCCATCTAAGCTGTACTTGTCGTTCAGGTAAGAGCAACTCTCAGAGCATCTTCAGTACTCTCGGTCCATTCGTGTATTTTTTTCGCCTAATACATCCTCAGGAACTGCTTACTGTGAGTAGGAACTATCGTTCTCCTATTCTTCTTCACACCCTATCTCGGCCGTCAGAAGACCTCAATCAAAACCATGCCTCATCCGAAAACAAATGTTATTCCAATCTTGCTCGCACCAATTGATGTGAAACTTAACCGCACTGACAACTTTTGTGCCTTGTCAGAAGATCTGAACCAGTGACTGACCAATCCAGCTTCTGAAAGTCCTAGTTTGTAAACTGACGTAACATTTCTAACATGCTGAAGTCATTGCCTGAACTTAACAGCGGTAAAATGTCGATTACGGAGCACTTTCGAATCAATAAAACGATCATCTCTCTGAGATGAGACCCGATTGCAACCTGATCCATGCCTTCTTGAATAACCTCCAGTTTCTTGGTAACGATGGAAGACCTAGGACAGATGTTCTGGGAATGTTAAGCACCCTGGCCTCATACGCTTGTCTTCATCCATCTTCCAACCATGCTATGATAATAGCCGAATCTGTATCACTTAAAACTATCACTCAAAAAAAATTTAAACTAAAAAATAGTACAACTTAAAAAAAATCGAACAACCGGAACGTATAAAGCAACATTACAGAAAAACCAACAAAAAAGAGATTAACCTTTCAAAGATTTATTAACAAAATCCAGTTGTAAACACAAGTGGAAGATTGTATTTACTCCTTTTTAAAAAGATAGTTTCTACTCATAGTAAGTTGTTTTGCAACGATCCGGATTTCGAGCCTTTTAGCTCATCATCAGGTTGAAGGACTTCTACAGCCACGTCTCTCGACATGAATTGCCAAAGTGAACCCGCTGATACCTCCGTCAACGCGACGTTCCAATTAGCAGCTGATTTTTTTACTGGCGCTCAATTTGAACGTGCGAGACGCGGAAATTATAACACAAATAAATATTATACTAGTAAATACTTAATATTATTAAATTACTATAATAATAATAACAATTAAAATAATTAGTTTAATTATTTGGATGTTTGATATTATTTATGTACATATTTAAAATGGGAGGTAGATCAAAATCTGTTATATTATTAATGCATTTATCACTATGTTCAATTTTACATTTTTTAATTTCAAATTTCTCAAACCAATCTAATTCTTTCCCTTTGTTGAAACTATGTAACACTCTTGTATTTAGATTTGAATTGAAATTATGTTTTGTTTCTTTTAGATGGTCCTTAAATTCCGAAAATTTGCTCGATTTAGGCAAGTGTTCTTTTACTCTTGTTTTTATTTCTCTAAAATTTTAGATTTTATTTACTTCTAATCCTTTAGAACGGACCGCGTATTTTTCTAAGATAATGAAGAATTGTGTACGAGATAATTAAAAATATTCAAGTTGGTCACCAAATGATATGGTATAAAAAACATGAACATTTAAAGTTTTTTATTAAAACGTCTTATGAAATAAGAACCTTGTATGGTTTAAAGAATTTTCGTAAAAACAATTTTCATAATAAACAATAAAAAATATTAATTTCATTATGCAATACATTTAAATTGAACATTGATGTATAGTTCATCATACAGGCAATAATAATTTTTTGACACTTTGGAAAAAGAAAAACTTGGTCATTTTTATTGAAAAAGAGTGTCTCCCTAGGCCGAAGGGATTTTGCTAATGTGGTAGGACCCTTCTACCTGGGGAAACTGGAACTTTTTTAATCCGTGATCTGAAGGTGAATAAGCCACCCTCCCCCCTACAACACTCTACAGTTTTCAAGGTGTAGAATTTTACAGTCAATTTACTAACTCACTACAGATAAAAGTTACATTTACTTTTCGTGAATACAAAGCCTGTGCACGACTAACCTTGACAAGTAGAATTACTAAATTTTAAATAATGTTTCTACGCAAATATTTGGATTTACCAAAGAATTACACTTCGTATTAGTTAAATCTTATTTATTTAACTATGAATAACCGTTAAATTGAACTAAAAACTGATCCTAAAGTGATCAAACATCAAGAATTAGACTAAAAAATTAACGATGAACAGCTTACAGAAAATTTATATTTAACATAGGATATAAGCACGCAAATGACGTCACCAAGGTCAAAAATAAAGCTCAGTAATGACGTCGCATTTAAAACTCCAAGAAAAATTAGAATTTATATGCGTAAAATTAAAAGTAGGTTGATATGAATTCTTCACAGAACAAAAATATCTTCCTTTAGTTGGTCTCAAAATCTCTTCTTATGCGTGTTGACAAACGAAAAATCCTGTATAAAAGAAAAAAAATGAGACAGATTGGAACAGTCATGAAAAAAAGAAGAGGCGTGCTGCTAAAGAATTCTTTCCTAGGATATCAATATCCATTAAGAAAGATTACCCCAAAGTAAATAACGGACTGGCAAGGTTTGTGACTCGATGCCATGGTACGACAAGGCTATTTCATTAAATTATTATATTTCCATGTTTCAAATGGTAAATAACTGGAAAAATGAATCGGGATTTTTTAAAACATTTTATTGATTCGAGGTGAACGTTAATTAATCAGATTTATCATCATTTTTTTTAAATGCCCGGAAAGCATTAAAGGTTTATTTTATAAAATGGAATGGAAGAACAAGCCATTGGCGAATTCGAAATTCGAAAGAATTATAATTTTTTTATTTCTTTGCAAGAAGGTCTTATATAATATGTGGTGAATAGTGACCGTTAAACGATAATTATTCAGAAATCGTGAGATGCGGTCTGGTGTGATATACGTTTCAGAAAAACATTTTCTTTATCGTGCCAACGTTTCGATCTTTATTGAGATCATCTTCAGGGCCTGGGATTTACAAACATTGTTTACATTTAACAAATACATTTAGGATGTGGAAAAGTGAATTTATACAATGCAAAATATATTTTTTATATATTCAATCGAAGTATTTCTACTCACTCAAAGTTTTTCCCTCTGTGTAATTGTGCCATTCTTGCGTGTCGTGTTGAGAGTGCCAGTGAGATATTGCTGTTTTATGTTTACATATGTTGGATTTTGAAGGTTTGTGGAAGGATGTCGGTATAGAAAAGACATTTTTGTATAAGGCGTCAGCTTCTTTGAGGTGAAAAGAGCCGACGAAGGGAAAAAATGTGTTGGTAATGGTTCGGCCAGATTATCCTTTCAGGATTATATCGAAAGGGATAAATAGGAAAAGGAAAGCTAAATTGTTGGGCAATTAGACTATGAAAAATATTTGATGTGTGGAATGTAATGTGATGATATGTGTTATCTATAATGAATTTGATTAATGATAAAGGCGTAGCTGCGACTGAGTTTACATGTGTCTGTTCTGTAATTGATGCTTTGTTTATCTCGGTTGATATAAACCATTTCTAAGAAATTACGTTTATACAATGCAAAATATATATTTTTTTAAATATATTCAATCAAAGTATTTCTACTCACTCAAAGTGTTTGTCTTCTGTGTAATTGTGCCATTCTTGCGCGTCGTGTCGAGAGTGCCAGTGAGATTTTGCTATTTTGTGTTTATATACGTTGGATTTTGAACGGGTGGGGAAGGAATTGTGTTGGTGTTCAAGATGGTGGGTAGCGAGTGCTGTAGGATTTTGCTTAGGTTTTTGCAATCATCGATATGTTGTTTTACTCTCTTGTCCAGATATTGGGATGTCAGACCGATGTAAGTTGCCGGACTGTTTAAACAGTTGATCGTGTAGATTACGTCAGATTTATTTGTTATTGGTGTGGGATCTTTAATTTTGGAAAAAAGTGTTTGAATTGTTTTATAATTTTTGAAAGCTATTTTGAAGTTATCATCACATTACATTCCACACATCAAATATTTTTCACATAGTCTAATTGTCCAACAATTTAGCTTTCCTTTTCCTATTTATCCCTTTCTATATAATCCTGAAAGGATAATCTGGCCGAATCATTACCAACACATTTTTTCCCTTCGTCGGCTCTTTTCACCTCAAAGAAGCCGACGCCTTATACAAAAATGTATTTTCTATACCGACATCCTTCCCACCCCCTTCAAAATCCAATGTATATAAACACAAAATAGCAAAATCTCACTGGCATTCTCGACACGACGCGCAAGAATGGCACAATTATTTGATTGAATATATAAAAAACAAATATATTTTGCATTGTATAAATTCACTTTTCCACATCCAAAATGTAATTGTTATATATAAACAATGTTTGTAAATCCCAGGCCCTGAAGATGATCTCAATAATGATCGAAACGTTGGCACGATAAAGAAAATGTTTTTCTGAAACCTAAATCACACCAGACCGCATCTGACGATTTCTAAATAAATATCTTTTTAAATGCACAAATTATGTTATTAGTTATACGCTATGATTTTCTTTTAAATGTATTGTAGCCAAATTATTCTGTGCCAAACTGTTTTTACTGTCTGTCTATAGTCAGTTAATTACCTATAAACGTTTAAGGGTAGGTTAGTGGCTACTTATTGTATGTTAACATAACGATACTGTATCAATATGTACAATTATTTATATTTAAAAAAATGTTTTTGATTCACACCTAACAGACTTATATCGTCACCCAATTTAAAACCTGGCTGAAAATTTAGTAATTAGTGTAATTACTACAGTGTTCCACGAATTTGTTTACAAGTACAATCTTGAAAAAGTATTGTCACTGATATGTGTTGAAATTGAGCGTGTGTACACCATTGGATTTATTGATATTTTCTTCAAACATCTACGATTTTATGTTTGTGAAATATTGCAACACTAAAGCTTTGTTGTTGAATCGAATATTTTAAAACTAAAAGACGCGGCAAAACAAAGCAAAAACTTATTGATGCGTGCGCAAGATTACCCGAGTAAGAATCTGCAACTTCTATTGTCGTTCTCCAGTTTTTTGGCGAAAACAAGAGCTTTCCAGGACCTTCTTAACCCAACCCCCTGTCCGCCGTAATTTCCCCGTTTTCTCTTCTTACTTCATCTTCTGCCTTCATTCTTTGTTTAAGACAAAAACTCCTACTTTTGAATTTCCCGTTCGAATTTGGCGGTATAAATAAAAGTTTTTCTCCCCTTTTAATTTATGACGTTTGGTCTTCTAGTGGAATTAATTCAATTATTATAGCTTATTACTACTTTAAACGTTTTTTTTCAACTTGAATCTTTAAACTTGTTTCCCTTTGTTAACATTCGAAGTTTGTTTTATTGAAAAAAATTAAAAACTATATATTTTTTATTAATTAATTTATGTTTTTAATATAGAGATGGGATGATAAATAGAAATATCATGAAACGGCCGGCTGTGTAGACACTTGGGCCGCTAAACGTGCAAATCCTATTGGCTGTTGGGAACTTTAGGTTAAGTACTTCATTATATACGATGCTAATGCTACTATACAAAGTTGCACGTGGCAATAAAAACCAATTTAATTATAAAATGAAAATTGCACTGTAATATTAATAACGATGATATTTATAGTCATACACTACAAAAAATCAGATTAGTAAATCATTAAAATGGTGTGGTTTCGCAGATTATTGTTAATGATGAGGGGAATGATACAAGGAATACTTAGTTCTTTTGTTCAATTCAGTTCATTCCATTATGCCTTACTTACTTCAGAATCCTACGTATTAAATTGGACCAAAAATTCTCTATTGTCTAAAATATGATTCTCAATTGTAATAGAGATATTTCACATTTTAGATTATCTATACATTCAACCATATCTTACAAATATGTTTAGTTTACCGTAAATGTGATAATTTGATCACAAAAAATGCAGTACAAAACTTACGAACTTGATTTGACTTGAGTCATTTTAATCATGTCCTCAAAAATAACAAACAATTTAAAACATTGTAGACATGTTCAAAATGTCCACATGATGCATGATATTTTTATTTGTAGAAGCTTTATATTTTTTCTTATGTCCAACTTTGAACCACAGAACCTTTTCTTTCTTAGGTTTTATTACTTTTATTATTTTTTAAAGAAACCACAAACTCTTGTTGATCAATTTTTTAACCGACTGTAACCAATAAGTTAAATTTTTGGTAATTAAACGTTAACTTAATATTTGTGATAACTAACTGTTCCGAAATAAAATAATGCGTTTACAGGTCATAAGTATGGCCAATTTTCAATATGCAGCATATCTGTCAATATGTCCAGAACCAAAAATTCTTGCTTAAACTTTCCAAATAGCTTAAGGTTACAATTAAAAAACAAATAAATTTCATGGGATTACTAGGCTTGTTTCATTGATGTTATCAAAGCACAGTAGGATTAACATTTTATAAGATACGAAGGACATTACGGGTAAAGTTTTCAAAGGTTGAAGTAACCTGAAAAATGAAATATATTGATTAAAATTGAAAATCAGACAATAGGGACTTTTAGTCCAATTTGACTAACCTCCTAATGTATTGACTTTTCACGCGACACCCTGTACAAAACCCTTAAAGTGCAACAAAGACAGAAAAACATATAAAAACATAAATTAAAATGTTTTTGACGTCTCCTAGGGTCTATTGCCAAGTACACTGTGACATGTATATAATGTTATTCAACCGAGATTTATGAAAAAAATATTTCATTTAAAACTATCATCCCACGTCCGTAGGATGATCCCCGTAAATAAAGAGTTGACGATAGTAATATAAGTTGAGAAGGCGCAGTACATACAAGTTGGCTAACAGGTAAAAGAACAGTTATAACAAAATAAAACTAATTATCTCTTTCAAACAATAATAACTTTTGGATTATGCCGATGTTTTATGCAAAGTCAGACAAAATTGATTTATTTATCTATTATTTATTAACTTATTTTTATGTAATTTAATGTGATGGACATCTGTATAACTTTACTTGTTGTTATTAATTTAAAAATTCAATAAGTATTAATTACTGCTATTAGTATGTTAAATAGGTATCAGCGGTTTTTACAAATTTTTTTCGTTAATTTCATTGAACTTGTAAAAGAAAAAAATTATAGGAAATAATTATTTTATCAAGGTTACAAAGCCTTTCACGTTTCAACCAACATTACAAAAGGAAGCACATTTATTGTACAATTTTGTGTAATGTACAATTAAGAAATATTACAGTATTTCAAATAATTATTGTTGTCAGACAAATATTTGTTAAGCTTGTATTAATGTTGTTGCTATTCTTTTAACGTTCAATAAAGCTGTGTATTAAGCAAATGTTAAGCATAAAGCCGATATTAACATTTCACTTTACATAAGGCCATAATGAATAACCTGAAATGTTAGTAAGCGGTGGAAATAAAGTTTCAAAATGACTCCTTTATTAACAATATGTTGTCAGAATGGTCAACTTTTGCGTAAAGTTCTTGAGAAGGTTGATGATATTACAAAACACTGTGTAAAAGAACCATCACCACATCATAACGTCGTCAATTTATATGTGCATCCACTGGTTTTCTAAAAACCACTACTTGACCTAACAAAAATAAACAGGCTTTTGAATGAATGAATTAATGCTTTTATTGCTAATTATATAAGTCCAAAAGAAATATGTAATACATATTTCACAACAATACGAGAAAGATAATCTTCTTGGTTCTAAGCATTAAAGACGATGGCCATTAAACAGGCTTTTCTTAGTATATAAAGTACTATAATTTTTTTAAAATTGTTTTCAGTTTTTAAATAGTTAATCAATAAAATATTTGTTTTTCAAAAGGTAACCTACATTTTCATTAGGAGATTTATGAAGTCCATCCTATTTTAAGAAAAATAGTAAAAACTTTTAAATTTGTTAGATATTACAAAAGTAACACGGTAAATCATAAAACAAAACTTCACCATTGTTTTTAATTCAAAATAACTTTTTGTTTCGTAAAAGTCAGTTAATTTTAAAAATAACCTTACGGATAATCTATGTTTGTATAGTTTTATATTTGAATTTGAACATTCAAAAAATATCACAATTCAAATATTGATGAAGCTTTAACAGTTGATTATACCGCCCCGTCGTTGTAGACGTCATAGGATTACAAACCGACCTAAAAGCGTCACTTGCGTTAGCCCAGTTTAACGGTTGCAGAAAATAATTGAATCCTCTAATAATTGTTGAGTTTATTGATTCAGCTGTTCCCAGGAGTCCGCAATATAATTGAATAAGGCCTTGGGGTATACGATAATGAAGGAATAGTATTGGTGACATGGCCCGTGAGATCCCTTCACAATTCCACCTGACAGTCTGTTTCAAATAACAGCTTCAAATATAAGCCTTCTATATAAAACTAGCAACTTCTCACTTCACCTTTTTACTTCACAATAACGATATTTACGACTCAGATATGGAGGAACCATGTTTACGTTGTATGTACTATTAAATTTACAACGGTAATATGTTTATTTCATTATTTTTTACCAAATACAATATTTTTTTCAATAAAGATAGAAACGTTGGCACGATAAAAAAAAGAAAATGTTTTTCTGAAACCTACATCACACCAATACAAATAAATATCGATTAACGGACACTAATCACCACACATTTCTACACGAGATGTACGAAGAACATGTGATTCTATGAACAAATTGTAACTAATATGGAAACGAAGCTAAAAGTATATTGAAGAACATCGCCAACAATGAGAAGAAACTCGCATTGGCCATCAATCAGAGAACTTTTTTGCTGAAATGCAGACAACACAAGGCCCTGAAGATGATCTCAATAAAGATCGAAACGTTGGCACGATAAAGAAAATGTTTTTCTGAAATCTACATCACACCAGACAGCATCTCACGATTTCTAAATAAATATAGATTAACGGTCACTAATCACCACAGAAATACAATTTATTTAACTTTAATTTTTTAAATCTTTTAAGAAATTGAAAAAAAAACTGTAATTATTGCAATGTTCGAAAGTACAGCTCACACTAGGAAAAATACTGTTAATTTTTTCTAGACTGAGTAGTTTTTGAGAAAATAGAGGGAACACTAGTAAATTAAAACCTTGGATATCTGTCGTTTGAATGAACCAATTTCAAATTGTTTTCGCCATTTTTCATAAAATCCAATTGATGTGATAAATACCCAAATGGAAATGTAGGTTTTTAAAACAAAAACTTCATTTTTCAACTTTTTTTAAATTTGAAAAAAGTGTAATTATTGTTAAGTTTAAAGTAAAGTTTTTGCAAAGAAAATTACTGTTTAGGTTTGTTTATAGGTTGAATATGTTTTAAAAAACCACGGGGTCTGTAGTAGGTTGAAGAAGCCGTGTAACACAGTAGGATGTTAAGGTGTTGAATTGCCAGGTGAAAACCACCTAAAAACGTACAAAATTAGACTTCATCTTTTTAATTACAGTCTATTAATAAAACCTGATTTTTTCTAAACTTCAATAAAAACAATTGATTCAACTATTTAAATTTTCGAAAAATAGACACAGGACAAGTTAAGCTCGATTGGTGGCCACCGCATAATATGCGCAGTGTGGTGTTGGGTAACCGACGGATTGGAAATTGGGTTCCAATTCTGTGGTTAGATCGCTCATCACATTTTACCTCCAATAGACAATTTTTTTCGCGGCTGTTTCATAGTATAAAGTGAAGAAATGAACAATATATTAAAAGACCGACTGAAAGGTTAGAAATATTTTTACATGAACTAAAAGTCTCGGAAAAACCTAATATTCCTTCAAAATTTAGAGAACATAAAAGGGTTCTTAAAGGGAAGATACAGGTTGTAAACAACATTTCTTAGAGAACTATTCTTTAACGAATGGACCGCGGTAGCCAAGTGATAGACTCGCGGTCGTGGGTTCGATTCCTATCCGTCGCTTCTGGGCCGTTTTTTCACACTATCTTCCCCCCAACTATATATGATGAAACAAATACATAAGTACTCTGGTTAATATGGGAGTTCATAAAGCCATTAAAATAAATCTTTAACGTGTTTATAAGTAGAAAAAATTCACCACATGCAAAAAAACACCTTTCACATCATAATTATAATTTATATAACAGGTTCAATTCACTAATTTCGTGGTCCGCTTGACCAATTAATATCTTACAATTAATTAAGGTTTTTTAGTTGAGATAAAAAAGTCAGTAAGGGCTGCAGCGTATCAAGCCGAAGATCGTGGGTTCGAATCCCGCTCGTGCCATTGACTTTTTTATCTCAACTAAACAAAAACCTTAATTAATTGTATTATATAACAGGGTTAAAAAGTAATGTAAATTTACCAAAGATACATTTTCTTACAACAGTCACTTCAAGCATTAGACGTAAATGTTCATTTCGGCCAGCCAATTGTAACATTCATGTGCAACCGCATGTGGGCGAGACATAAATGTAAGGTGGAGTAAAAAATATATGTAGGTTTCCTCTACGCCTTGGTGAAAAGACGTCGGCTGGATTGTTTCAGAAAGAATCATCAGTTAGAATAATGCCGCTGTTACGTAATGGATCATTTATTTCAAGAATCATTAAGGCCATATTCACAATGTTCTTATTTCAAGTTGAAAGTACGAAGTTAATGGTTTATCTGCGTTTGTCCTTTCCAAGATTCATTACACTTCCTTTTCAATGTCTTAACCCAAGACGACAGTTATCAGCAGAACTGAGCACTGATCGTCTTTCATTGTCTAGCTACTACAAATGAATTTTAAGTTGATAAGACAGCTTTTCTTTGCTCATTTTTCAATATCTTAGATAAACGTACTTCTTTATTCAGTGTTTTTCTTATCCAGTCATTGTAACGCAATCAAATATTGGAACTCAGATTTGAACACAAACTACCAATAGTTTAATACTTTAATGTGTTTAATTAACCAAATGGGAAATATATGATTAAAAACATACAAAATATTCAAAAACCGCTTACAATATGACAAACTCAAAAATTGAAGCATAGAAGTATTTATCATGAAGTTATTTTGCACTCATAATGCAATATTTTCGCACTTCTTAATTTATAAATGGATGCAAAATATTGCTTGCATTTTAGAGCCAATTATTGGAAAATGAAAGAATTTACATACTTTCAAGACTCAGGGCTGGGCAGCTACAATGGCACTAAATTTTAGTTCAGAACTAGTCTCCTAAGGATGATTCCGGAACATTAAGATAGAGCAGGAAACGAACAGGCTAATGAAGGGATCTTCTCACCCGAGACCAGAAATACAACCAAACACTCCGAAAAGATAGGGAAAGCCGTTAAATTGGTTTGGAAAAAAAACAACTCAAGCACTGGACAAAAACATGAGGGATGAGAGAAGCTAAGAGATTTAAAAAATATCAAAAAAGAAGACTAAATTACTCTTTCTCAGCAAGCAACTTTTGGGGAAATGTATAGGCTTCTTAGACCAGTGCCTTTTTAACTACAACCTAAAGAAAATGGGCAAAGCTGAGACAGAAACATGCCAAATATGTCAAGATTGTCAAGATATACAACGGGCTTCAGCAAATGACCTTGGTGAATTTTAATTACTTGCCTGCATGAGGAATAACCACCGAAGAAAATTGCCCAGTTTTGAGTGAAGTCTTAATTTACCCGCACCTAGTTAAAAAGTCCTTTATTTAATATTCAATACTTCAGCTGCTAACTTTATTATTCATTTTGTCAAAGGACTCATTCTTTCCCGTTACACCCAATTCCATAACCCCATAGGTATACACACTAACCCATTTATTCAACAAATATGCTCCCTACAAAATCCCGTCGGGTCAACTCGCCGGCTAGACAGTGGGCAAGGGACCTACTTAATAAATTAAGGTTAGGTCGTCACTGGGCGACTTACCTTTTCCAGCCTTCACGCCATTTCAATTTTATATATTTATATATATTATATATATACTTAATCACTATTTATATACATAATCACACATACATTATATATACAGGGTGAATTGCTACTCGTGCTACAAACTTCTCCAGTAGATTCTTCACCCTAAAATGAACAAAAAAGTTCATATTGACCATGGTCCGATTCTCAACCATTTCAGAGTAATTTCGCTTTTTATCGATTTTGAAAGATATCACGTCCTGGCGTCGGAAAATCGTGATATCTTTTAATCTAAACATTTCTCTTAAAATCTATAAGCACCGTTGAAATCCCCGTTAATTTTTAGAGAGAATCAAAATCATAATTCCATTGAAATTTTTTAATTTAATTTAATGCCCATTTAGTATGTAATGCTTAAGAAGTTTACAAACAGCTAGAAGGTCAAGGAAGAAAGACCCAAACGTTTTGCCACCTTCATCTTCTTATTGAAAAATTAACGGGGATTTCAACGGTGCTTATAGATTTTAAGAGAAATGTTTAGATTAAAAGATATCACGATTTTCCGACGCCAGGACGTGATATCTTTCAAAATCGATAAAAAGCGAAATTACTCTGAAATGGTTGAGAATCGGACCATGGTCAATATGAACTTTTTTGTTCATTTTAGGGTCAAGAATCTACTGGTGAAGTTTGTAGCACGAGTAGCAAGTCACTCTCAAACATTAGCAATCCTTGAACCACCATTTTTTCTCTTTTTGTCATCAACATCTTGGTCTCACAACCACTAAATAAGAAAATGACGAGTGCGTTGGAAGCGTTATTAAATCAGGTAGTTTTCCTCAAATTTGCTGCCTTCTGAGACTAAAATTAGAAACTCTGGATTACTTTATACACTTTCCGATTTACACAATTTTCCACTCTTTTTGTAGTTCTGGCTGAAATAAAACACAAAAAATTAGCCCAAACATTTTGCCACCGTCATCTTCTTATTGAAAAATTAACGGGAATTTCAACGGTGCTATTAGATTTTCAGAGAAATGTTTAGATTAAAAGATATCACGATTTTCCGACGCCAGGACGTGATATCTTTCAAAATCGATAAAAAGCGAAATTACTCTGAAATGGTTGAGAATCGGACCATGGACAATATGAACTTTTTTGTTCATTTTAGGGTGAAGAATCTACTGGAGAAGTTTGTAGCACGAGTAGCAATTCACCCTGTATAATGTATATGTGAATATGTAATATATTTGTGTATAATGTATGTATGTATGCTTTTTTTACTATTGTTAAATTTTGTTAATCAACATGGTATGTTTGTTGCGTCTCTAGATGCAGGTACAAATGTCGTGAAAATAAAAAAAAACCTTTATTATCGACCATGTTCCAAACTAATTGAATAAAGATTCTCACAACAAGGAAAAACGGCCTAAATTACTTTTGAAATAAATAGTAAATTAACACTAAAATTCACATTTCACATTTCAGACAGTCATATCATGTCATAGAATTATCTCGTTATTTAGTATTACAGATAAACTATTGTATAAAATGAAATAGAATAAATACAAATCGTCAGAACCTGTTAATAAATGACTCCTACGTTTATAAGTTGTTGGGCTCGACGTAATCAACTTACATCTTCAAGTTGTGATAGCTTTCAAAAGCTATAACCTAAAATTTTAAATTGGCCGTTGGGATTTGTCGGCACTTTAAGTATACACATTACATCTATATAGATTGCACATTCAATAGATCACCATCATATGCCAATGCGTTATTGTTTTGTGAATGTAGGGGCTACAGGTCAGGATCAAACATGACATTCGAGAAGTTCAGTAACCATTTGGCTCTATTCCTTGGAAAATCGAGATAGAAGCCTTGTTTTCGAAATAGTAGATAAAACAAATTTTTTGGGCAGAGTTTTGCCTTTAGCATAGATTTGATTTTAAGAAACTTGTGCCTGTGTATATCTAGATAACAGAGAGAAAAAACGCTAAAATAGTCTGCTCTTAAGTGATTTCACAGCGAAAGGTCGACAGTTTTGCAATACCTGCCGGTCGTGATGGTTTAGCATCAAGGGCGACGTGGGATTTTCTGTCTTCCAATACCAACTTATTCCAGTTCTTCACAAAATCTCATGATGTACACAGGTAGGTTTGTTTGTGTTTGTTTATTTGTGTAGATAAGAGGCAGCATGTAATAAAAGTCCGAAAAAGTGAAGAAAATTATTGAGCGAGAATGGTAGATAAAGTAAGACAGAGACGAGAGTGAGTAATCGAAATATACATAGATAGATAGGGGCGATTAAAAAAGGTCGAGTTAGTGAGAGTGAGAGGGAAGGAGAAATAAAAATCGAAAAAGAGAGTATGATACATTCACACACACATATAAATGGAGGAATAGATAAGAAAGGGAAAAAAGATAGAGAGTGTTAATGATCAAGAGACAAAGAAATATATTATGTGAGTAAGTGAGTGAGTGAAACAGAGAGAGAGAGAGAGAGAGAGAGAGAGAGAGAGAGAGAGAGAGAGAAACGGTGATAGTGAGAAACATGATGGGAGGATTAAAGAGGGAGAATTAATGATAAATTGACTACCTGACAAATAGGTATTTCCTCTTCAACATCCAACCACATAATATCCCCATGTGTTAATGATTTGTTTATGTGCGTCCGTGTGTTTATGTATTTGTGTTTATATAGATAACAGGAAAGGAAATAATGCGAGATAGGGTATTTCAATTTCATTGCGTTTCACGGCGTGCAGGTATTTAGTTTTGCAAGACTTGTCGTTCGTGTTGGTTTAACATCCGGCGTTCCGAGAAATTTTCATGATGCCCACAGGTGTGTTTGTATTTGTTTATGTGATCCTGTGTATACATACAACTCTATCCCCTATTTCCCGTCTCGTCGCTACTCTTTCTCTTCCTCTATTTGTGTATAAGTGTATACGTGTACTTACAAAAAAGTTTCTAACTCCCTCCAATAATTATATCAGTAAAAACAATGTTGTTAGTAATTCAAAATATTTTCTTCTGCAAGGAACATCTGATTTTTACTTAGATAACCATCTGTAGCACAACTTTTCAAAAGGTTACGTCGTTTTTAAATATTTATCATTCGGATAAGTAAGAACTAAGGTACAAATAAAATAATATATAGTTCATTAATTCCTATAATTATTACATTTTATGAAATGTATGACTGATTTTCCGAATTTACTTATACAATGTATGCCCTGTTTCAAAGAAAATGATCTAAAATGTCCGTACTGTACTTGTTAAAATGTAAACGTTTTTAAATCTCACCAAATTAGGTCTAGAATATCCACCCCCACCTATTGTGAGTGGTAGAGATTGAAACAAAACGGGAACGTTAACCGTTCCTCGTTTTTGATTGGCAGGACCCCATTCGATTTTGCTTCTCCAGCCGTCTTGTTCCTGTTGAGTTTTGCACTCCGTGAAAACTTCAAGCTAACTGATGGTTTTTTAATTAGTTCCACGACTCGGGGGAGTACTCAGATCCTACTGGAGAGACTGGATCGAATGACTTTGTCCAATGGACATTTGTTTAAAAAATTTGTTTTGTCGAACTCAGGTTGGCAAACTCTATCGAAAGAGGAGAATTAAATTCCCCACCCGTTTCTCTTCTACCTTACTGGTTTTTTCATTTTCTCTCTCTTTAAATCTAGAACGACTGAAGATGATTTACCGGCCTACTTTATATTTTTTATGAGTTGTTTTTTTTCTAGTTGTTATATGTGAAGAAATTTACAATCTTACACCAATCGATATCAAAATAAATATGTTATGTTCAAAAATTTTCACATTTTACACTATTTTACACGGTTTGAGACCAGATTTAAAACGATTTCTGGTTTTAATTAACCTTTAACACCAGTAAGCATCGCGGTAGACGAGTGGTTAACGTGAAAGACTCTCTGCTGGTTCACCCCGTGATTCCCACGGGCCCCTAGAATTTTCTGGCACGCTCCCCTTCCTCCAAAAAAATGTATTCTTACTTCCTATAAAATAACAATGAACATAAAATCTAGATAATAATAAAATCATAAAGGCAGTAAAAAATTAACACCTGTAAAATACATGATGGACATAAAAATAACAAGAGTGAGATACAAAAATACACAAAAAAAATAGGTATAATCAACAGATACTAATCAAAAGACGTACATAAAACACGACTGTAACCGACTATAAATAAACACATTCACATGAAAAGAAATATACAAAGTAACATTAAAAAATTGTAAAACTCCTGATACATCGATTTGTCTCATACGACTACATAAAAATTAATAATGCTTATTAATGTAGATATTTATCAGGACTTTGATACGGTATGGCTCCCAAGCACCATTTTAAACATAAACACTTCCTACCAAGATATGGCAAGGAAAACTCAGATATCAGATCAATATAGGCCAGTGTCTCACAAGGGAACAATCTTGGTCCCATCCTTTTTACCATCTGCACATTTCTATCCATCCCAAGACCGTCATGGCATTTCAGCCTTCTAACCTAATCCATCCAACCTCCGAAAATGTATAGGTCAGGATCAAACATCAAATTTGTTTTTAATAAATTTGTATCTTTGTTTATCTATATAACAGAGATAACATATTTTTGCCTAGCTTCTCATGAATAAAATGTTTGGATCAAACTCTCCAGGATGTCGGTGCACGAATAGAACCTTAACTATTTCAAATATCATGACACTCATCCATATACTTTTTAAGAGATGCTGAATTTACCGGTGCAAATGGATTTTAATTTGGAACAACCTTTCCTTAACTTAGCCGGCAAAAACTATTTCCGAACTTGTATTATCGGGGAAAAAAATCTTCTTCAACTTCTTCACCGAATAATCAAATTGATTATTTTTTATTTTAATTGATAGTTATTTCAGTTATTTGAAAAAGTTACATAAGTTTTTTTAAACATTTATTTTCAACAGATGTTTCAGTTGGTTTTGTTGCACTATTACATATTTGCATGACCTTTTTTGTTGTATATAATTAATATAAGAAGAAAAATAAAAGTGTACATGTCTCGGGGTTTTTCTCAAAAAATCCCCAATAATTAAATTAAAAAAAATAGAGGGAACATAAAGTACACTCTCACGGTATAATTATAAACTTAAGGCGGGGTGTTAATGACATCAAGATAATATAACAAAAAATACCATGAAATATTATAATTGTAGTTATAATCAGTAGTTTGTAGTTATAATATAATATTGTAATTATCAAAATATAATTCGGGAACAAAACTTTTACTTACTTACTTCACTACTTTTTTCTTTTTTTACGAGGGTTCACAACTGCAGAGGTCATATAAACCCTCAGGGTGCCGGTGTTTTTGAAAAAAGCCCATCTGTAAGTATGTCGGGTCCGAATGCAGGGTCGCTGGATTGGCCATTAAGATTTGGAAACTTCAGTTTTTTTTCTTTTTCTTTTTTATTAACGAGGGTTTGCAACAGCAGAGGTGATATAAACCCTCAGGTTGCCTGTTTTTGAAAAAAAGCTCATTTGTAAGTATGTCGGGTTCGAATGCAGGGCCGCTGGATTCGAACTCGGGACCTTTACCGTACAGTGATGAGCGCCGTGTCAACGCCTAAACCGTTGCGGCCACCGACACCCCCTACTATACTTATACAATTGTATACGTTATATTAGGTATATGAACTATATTTGGTAAACTGTAAGCACGATATGCATTCCTGTTTAATTGTAGCAATTATTTGGTTGACAATTAATGTTCAATTATCGTCACTAAAAATTAGCGAAAAGGCACAATGTACGCACTTTATGCATACAACTTTTATGTAGTAGTAAGACGTTAAATTATATTTTAATGAATTCACTTCCAAATGGCCATTTTTTATTCAGTTCTTTCTTATGAGCCCAAGAGGGTGCTTTATAGGATAATTTAAAGAACAGAATAAAACGAAAAAATAATGGTCCCTTTTAAAGAAGATAAAGTCCAGAGGGTAATGATCGTCCATTTCACCGAGGCAAATCTTTTCTTTAGACGTTACAGATGGCAATTTCTATTTGTTTGATTTCACCATTAATCTATCCGGTAACGGCATATTCGGATATTTGATCGTCTCTATTTAATAGGAACGGGCATGTGGGTCGGCGGAAACGGTAACTGCAAGAGAAATATAACATATTCCTGTCCGAGGGATTACTTGAACAGCATGCCATCGGCACATGGCGCAGGCACCTCTCCGCTCGCTGAATGGCATAATATTACCATTTTTTCGTGACACTTTCCCTATTATCAGCCCAGTGTGTTAGAATTACTGGGTATTATACGAATAAGTTCTACCATTCTGATTTGAATTGAAGTTTGTATTAAGCAACTATATTATGAAAAATTGCATGGTCGTTTCCGATCGTATTTATCTGACTATTCTTGCTCGTCTATCAAACACGATTTTTTCTCTAGATGAAAAGACAAAAACATTTGAAAGGTTCATCACCCTGGAGATCTAAAAAAGAAATTTTTACGGTAAATGAAAACTTGCAATACTGATTATCTGTTCCAAATAAGTAATTTAAATAAAGATAAATAAATTTATACTGCATCAATAAAATACACAAAAATTGAAATTATTTACAAAACTTTGCCTATCATTTACAGAATCTTAGGTACCTCTTATTTTCTTCCTATAAATATAAGAAACCGAAATATTACATGACAACGCTAATATATCCTCTTACCAACTAACTTCCCAGCCACATACCTAAAATTCATCACTTCTAAATAAGTTCTCCTAAAATCTAAAATCTACACGTCCATCCCTCCTACCTATATTTGGCTATCCCCAGAAGTCAAGAAGATCTTAAAGCCAGAAACACACTTATCCGATGCTACGCCATGCGATGCTCCCCGACGCAAATCCAAACTCCGATTTTCCATAAGGTTGCATTACCCCCGCGCACATCTACCCGACGCTATTGCCACGCTAACCTACCCGACGCTCTGCGATCCCCACTGTCCAGATTTTCGTCGGGTCGCATCGAGTACAGTCGAAGACAAAAGAACCGGACACTCATATTTTTATTCAAACTACATGTACTATTGTCGTTATATTAATTACAACATACTTATTTTAATATATACCAAATTAACTGTGATGTAAAATTAATTAGTTTTTATTAAAAAATTAATTTTAATGGTTTGGTAGAAAATTAATCAAAACACCGGAATACGATTTTTTGATATAATGAATTTAACTAACAATTTATTGTACTCGCTTCGGCGGTACATATACTAAAATTGGAACAATTTATTACACGGTTTTGCTCATAAAATTTAATTAACAATTTATTTCATAGTTTTGCTCGTAAAATTACACCATTTTGTAATGTCGGGTAGCATCAGAACAGGACACTCATATTTTTTGTAGTTTATTTCAAACTAAGTACATGTAATTTTGTCGTTATATTAATTACAACATGTTATTTTAATGTAAACCAAATTAAACGAGATCAAAAATGCATAAGTTTTTATAAACATTGTTTAATTATGATGGTTAGGAGTAACTTTATTTAAAACAATTAAGTTTAACAAACAATTTATTAGATGGTTGTGCTCATAAAATTTAACTAACAATTTATTACAAGGTTTTGCTCAAAATAGTGCATTAAGAACAAAAGATGCGTTGCGATTGTGATAGTGATTATTGTGATAAACGCTGTGGACTGTACGCGACGTGTGCTTGCGTCGGATAGATGTGCACACCCCACCAAAACGTGGCAAGCCGTCGGGTAGCATCGGGTAGCGTCGCATGGCGTAGCATCGGGTAAGTGTGTTTCTGGCTTAATTTCATAAACGAATGGGCACATAAAAACAACCTTGAATTAAATTCTAGAAAGTCCAAAGCTATTGTTTTAGAATCCAGTCACCTCTTCAAATTTCTCCCTCTTCCTTCCTTTCTTCATAAACAACCGGCCATCAACACCATTTCCTTCCGCTCCACTGTTAAAAACCTCGGTGTTAACTTCGACCAAAACCTTTCCTCGAAACCTCACATTTCCTACATTTTCCGACGCTGTATTTCGTCCCTCATTGAATTCCGCCAGTCCTGGCTCTTTCTAACTTTCGCCACTCGTAAACTCCTTGTCTACTCCCTCATCTTTCTCCTTTTTGACTATAGCTGTGTGGCTTATGTTGGACTTTCGGAGGAAAAAAGATAAGCGTCTGAAAATACTGACTTATTATGGCTTTGTCCCTCCTTCCGTAGGAAGTATTTCATAGGTTCTTACATTTACCAATCCATAAACTCTCATCGACCTCACTACATTTTCCATCTACTAAGTTTTATATTTTGTATTATGCGATTTATTTCAATTTATTTCGCTTTATGTTAACGTCAAACCTCCATTAATTCAACTGCCAAATTTGTAAAAATGTATGTAACATTATTGTTATTTTTAGGGGGCTGTCATCCCCGAATAAAATATTTTCTCTCTATCACATATCCTTTTACAGACCGTTCTACCTCCTTTCTCCAGTAAAGTCCATTGTCCTTGAAAGTCATGAAAGATATCTTTTAAAACGCCTTAGATTCATTTTAGATTTACACAATGCCAATTCATCATAAAGACAAAGAAATCTGTAATCAGTCACTAAAAATAAAAAAAAACTGAAATTTAAATTAAATATATACACAGGTTTTTTGGCTTTGAAAGGGATTGTCCTGAAAGGACAAGGAAGAACTGAATAAAAATCATATGGTGGAACAAGAACCTGGAAAAAATGAGAGGACAGGTAAGTAGGCTGTTCAATAAATCCAAGGTCGACCAGACATGGGGCTCATATAAAGAGGCACTCACGCAGTATAATAAAGAGATAAGGAAGGCCAAAAGAAACTCGTGGAAGAAGTTCTCTCAGGAGTTTGGAAAGGCTAGAATTCATATAAGCCTTGGACAATATGCCGTTGTTTTTTTATCCGAAACTATGGCTATTGAACACTGTGACCGGGAGATAAAAAGGCTGGAGATTAACAATAGAAGAATAGCTATCTACTCGGACAGCCAGGCGGCGCTGAAGGCAATTGCCGCATCGACGGTAAATTCCAGAGACGTTTGGGTCTGCACTAGAGCCCTGTCAGACATCTGAAAAAATAACAAAATTACCCTTCTGGGTGCCAGGGTACACAGGGCAGAGGGGCAACGAAGAGGCCCATAAATTGGCCAAGAATGTTCAATAAAGACTCCTATTGGTTCTGCACAATTTTGTGGCTTACCAAACTGCCAAAAACGCGGATCCATGGATCAATGATCATCCCAGGGCAGAGCCATGCGAAAAACTTTATCAAAGAATTATCGCAGAAACTAACAGTAAAACTACTAAATCGGATTGGATTCTCGACGACAAATGAAATGGCCACGGATTACACGACATTTGAAAAATGGCAAAAAGGAGGGAAAAATTCAAAAGGTGGGGTTGAGATGGGAAGTTAGTGTCCGAGTGTATCGAAGTCACGATAGCTCAAGTGGTAGAGCAGCGGCGTATCTAGCCGAAGATCGTAGGTTCGAATCCTGCTCGTGCCATTGACTTTTTTATCTCAACTAAAAACCTTAATTAATTGTAATAATTTAAATTGCATACAATATAAATATCAACGTTAAAACTTTAAAGTCGCATTGGCTAAGTAAAGTAATATAATGCAGGGCATTATCAAATAGACAAAAACTGTTGTATAGAAACCGACTGGACACCACGCATAAAAAAACACGTCTAAATCTAGAGGATGTTCAAAAGCAAGATGTCTTCCCGTCTTGATCCAAAAAACGAATTTTTTCAGTAGACAGGGAGAGGTTGGAGGCACAAGATTGGAAAAGTTGGTTTTAGGACCAGCCTTTTGTCTGTTTTTACGGGTTGATTGAAACTCTTACGCTTTGAAAAAAATTATTATTATGTTAGTTAATTTGTGGACATATTTGAAATCAATTTCATTAATTTATTTATTTATTATCGTATGTCGAACAAAATAAAGTTTTTATAAATATTTCTAGTTTATGAATAGAACTAGATTTTACCCGCAACTTCATCCATGCGGGACTCTGTTTTAATGTAGCTTTCTAATGCGATGGAATGTGCTAGTATGGCTTACTAATATAATGTCTCGTTGGTCGAATTCTTCTTTTCTTCAGTTCACTTCGGTCTATACATGAATTGTCAAAAAATTGTCCTACGGGGATGTAGGCATGGAATTTCAAAAATCCTTTCTTATCGGCTATCCATGTCATGGAAAGGAATGCACTGAAGAAATTTCAGCCCCTTAGATCCGGCTGTTTGGTCTGTGCGTGGTCTGTCAGTCAGTCACGGAACTGTTTTACATATACAGTGTCTCTTTTAGATCGCCCGGCCGAATTTCTCTTGAACCAATGATGCTATCAAATAAGCTAGATATTTGATCAGCTTGTTTAATATTTTTTTGTCTAATTTCAAATTTTTATCTTTGTTTTCAGAAAAATTATACAGAGAACCTAAGGCTTAGTTCAACGTCAAAATTTCAAATACGGCCCTATACATCCTGACATGTCATTTTGAAAGATATTTTACGCTGAAAACAATGGTGCAATTAGATTTCAAATTGGTCAAAAAATGACCAAGTCATGGCAAAAAGTTCGAAAAAACGCATTTCGTTTGTTTCATTGTTAATTCCAATAATTTGCTTCTTCGTTAAAATAAACATTAATTGCCTTGTTTGCATTGTTTACATTCCGTTATTGTTTTTCAAACTCGCATTAAGAGAGAAAACCTTAATTCCTGGAAGTAAATACATCACCTATTTGTTTTCATTAGATTTCGATAGTTTATTTATTCAGCATATCGACGACTAGGATATGACCATTATCATGTCATAAATTTGTCAGTTGTGATCTGTTCAATCCGTAAATTTTCTGTTTTTCAAACATAAATTTTTTTAAACTTATTCCAATACGGTTTTAAATTAATTGAGGACGGGATTTCACCCTGCTTATTTAAGTCAAAAAAAGCACTATATTAATACGTTATAAAACTATATCCAATGAATAATGTATGTACTTAGAACCAGACCTTATTGTCTTACACAAATTACCAATTAAATTTTTTAAATAAAAAATTTCTTTTAAGCTTTGCAATAAAGTATCATGTATTCATTAGTCGATAAATAACGTGAAGTAACAAAATAAAAAAGACGGCTTTTGTCAGTGCAAATGTTTGACAAGGAAATTGCAAGATAACAGATGTCCAAGTGGTAGGGAGGAACACAATTATTTAAATTATTTCTCCACTGTTGTGGAAACACGTTGACCCATTTTTCAGGGGTCAAAGCTCAGTAGCGCACGGGTAACTCCACAATCTTCCTCCGGAAATTAACAGAATTCTCTAAACATTTACACCGGCATTTCCCAGAATGCTGACTCTCGATGCAATTTTTTTTTTTTTAGAGAGAGAGAGAGAGTGAGAGAGAGAGGAGAACGTAACTAAGATGCTGGTCTAGTATTCCAATTTATTGTAAATATATGTAGAAAAAGCCGTTTTATAACATACATTAAAAATTACAGGCTAAATCTACCAAATGTTTAAATTATTTTAAACAGTGTTTGAGTAAAACTAAAATAGGTTTGACCAATTTTTTTTTCACGCCGTTCATTTATTTATTTTAAGGTTAAAAACTGTAGGTTTGAAAGGTGGGCCCTAATCTGTTCTTCAATAGATAAACAATTTTTCTTTACAGTCTGAGTGAAATTTTGGGTCAATTAGTTTAAAATCCCTTGCGATGAGGTTATAAGCCACGTTCATGTTAATTCGAAATGAATGTAATGTTGAGAAATGTAATAACCTATCTGTACTTCTTGGTTTGTAGTACCAATTTGGCACTATGTTTCCATTGTTCTGTATCACCATTACATCTACAAGTGGGAGCTTTACTTCTATCTCAATTCCATATGTAAATTGTAGTGCTGGATGGTATGAATATGTGGTAAAGAATATGATTACAAAAGATGGCTGTGGGCGGGTCGTCCGAGAGGCTCTAATGTGTCAAGACCACGACCTGTAAATGGCCCCCACGAGAACCTGAAACAAGGAATATTCCTTACCCGATTGAGAATTGGTCATACACTGTTTTTACACAATTATGCAGAGAATGTGTGTGCGAGGAATATAGCGTTACCATCGCCTCTTCAACAGTGTGTGTGTTCTTCGGGTGGACTGCGTAATAATTATAAAAGTACCACATCGACCATCATTTAGATTTGAGTTTCGACTACTAATACAGAATTTAGGTAGATGGAGGAATATTGAGTACTCCATCGACTAGTTAGAATGAGTGCTATGCAGGACTCTATATATGTATATATATATACGTATATATATTTGTGTGTGTGTTTGGGTGTGTATTATGGAATTTAGTTAGTTTTATGATAGATTAAAGTTTCCATGCTTTGGGGGCTGAATTGGTCTACCTATCGTAAGCCCCCTATGGAGCATAACCCTGTTTTGGCTTTTTAGTTAAGGAGCGACCACCTCCTGGGCAAATGTCTTAAGGGGAATACTAGTAACACAGCTACATAACGGGGTAGGTGAATTCCCTGAGTTGTAGACCCTAAGGGTCAGCACATCGGGAGTGACCACACTTCGGGGTGATAGTCCAATTAATTCTAGATTTTCAAATGTAATTATTATATTTATATTTTTATTTGTAAAAAGATTTAGAAACAATAGTTCCCTAAGTTTCAAGGAGAGGCCCTAATCTGTTCTTCAATAGATAAACAATTTTCTTTAAATTCTGAGAGAAATTGAGGGTCAATTAGTTTAAAATCACTTTCGATGAGGTTATAACCCACGTTAATGTTAATTCGAAAAGAATGTAATGTTGAGAAATGTAATAACCTATCTGTACTTCCCGGTTTGAAGTACCAATTTGGCACTAAGTTTCCATTGTTCTGTATCACCATTCCATGTACAAGTGGGAGCTTTACTTCCATCTCAATTTCATATGTAAATTATATTTCTGGGTGATGTGATTTGAAAGCATCTAATGTCGACAAAATGGGTTTTGTTGTTTGAACGATGAAGAATCTGTTACATGTGTATTTACTTAAATATATTGTAGTTGTTTAGTAAACTAACCATCACACATCACTACCTTTCGAAATTTAGTTCCAGGAGGGTTTTCTACTTTGCGAAGCCACCGAAGAGGATCGAAAGTGAATCTTACCTGCAATATCTCAGAATGTGTAATAACGTGAATATGAAAGGATAAATCAGAAAATATGTACGCAATTTTAAGTTGTTGGAAGGCAACCAATAACCCGGGACTTTAATTGAACAAATGTTTCAAACGGAAAAACGAACCTTTTGACAAAAACAGATTTTGATCCCAATTTATCCACAGCCCCTGATAATACACCGACAGGCAAGTGAAAAACAAAAATTAGAAACAACATTGGTAAAAACATGCAGAATTAACAGAATTTTCTCAGGCAGTAAGTGAAATAAGTTCAGGATGTACAACAACAAAAATGATAAAAATAAATGATAAATGTATGCCAAATAATATAAAATTTTTCCAAAAATATATTGTTATTTATCTAATTATTATTCGTTTATTTATTTATTTATATTTCTTTATATTAGATGCGTTTCGGAATTTCGCACAAAATTGGATGTGGATAATTATACTTCTGCCTTCCTCTTAGGACTATTAGTATCTTTCTTTAGTCGTTCTACCTAAGAGTAGAGAAATAAGCCAATTATTGCGACTGTAAATACAACCTTATTTATTCATCATTTCTTCCCTTTGGGACATTCTTACCCTATATTCCGTTACCTTTCTCATTTCTCCCTTCTTCTTTATCATTTCTCCTATTCTTTTTACTCTCTCTCTCTCACACACACACACGCGCGCGCGCGCTCTCTTCTTCTCACTCTTTCTCTCTCTTTCTGCCGGTCTTCTTTGCCTCTCACTCTCTCTCTTATATACATATTCACAAATCTATCGATTTCTTTTTTTCATCAATATATTCCGTTTTCTTCCCTTTCTTTCTTGATCTACTTATTTCTCTCTCATTACAGTATATAATTTCGCTTTATCTCTCTCTCTCTAACATAGGATTAACATTCTCTCATTGAACATTAAATTAATCCATATTTTAATTCTATTATTTTTTAGTACCTACTTAACAAAATAATGTTTAAATTAATTTATGATTTTTATGTAAAGGTGATTGAGGGAAAGACGATTGAGGTGAAAAACTAATATCATGAGTGGGACACGAACTTAGGGCCTCCGGCTCCCCCTCCAGAAAGAGGGAAACTGAAAAAAGTTGTAGGTTGAGATGATGAGTTGGTGTCCCGAAGTCAGTTAGCTCATGTGGTTAGAGCACCGGCTAGACGGCCGGAGGTCGACGTTATGAGTCCCGCTGATGACATTAATTTTTCATCTCCACCACGCTTTACATAAAAATTGCAAAACAAATTAAATTAAATAATTTACAAGAAAGTCTACTTTGCTACATCACTCAGTCATATAATAATCATGTATTCTAGTCTAACAAACAATGTTTTAAAAATTTTTAGCCCGACGTGCAATGAAATAACCGGAGACTCTGCTAATAAATTAAGAATGGAAATTAAAAAAATAAAATGTTCGGGAGTATTTGTTGATTTGATCTTTTTTATTACGTAATACTTAAACTTTGTTGTGATAAGCTTACGTAATAAAGCGAAAAGATATTGCTCTTAGTGAATTTCACAGTAATTTAAGAACAGAAAAAATTTGTTCATCATTACAGATTTTAGATTTTCGCAAATATAAATTTTCTATATACTAAATATACATGTCTTCAAAAATGTTTTCTCTAAATGTGTAGAATATTGTGTACATTATTATAATATTTTATAATACACTATAATTGCAATAGGTAAACGGCTAAATTCGGAAAAGGATTTAATGATCGAAATCGTCCGAACAACGGACGGAAAAAAATTTATTTTTAAAATTTATTGTTTTAATTTCCTTCTTCCAAATAATTTTAGACTTCGATGACGAAAATTATCGTCCAGAAAGTTTTGGTAGCCTTGTGAACTATTATTTGTGAATTAACGACTGGGTACTGTTTCGTAGGCAGTGGCATAAGATTTTTTCGAAAAACACAAAAATTATGATAATTTTGTTAGGGCTTCACCGATCTATAGTGTATAATAATATCATTACAGTAGTTTAGAACTGCACATATCTAAACTAAATGACTCAATAAACACGAGAGTGGGACAGACCTAATAAGTGGACCTGTGCCGGAAAACAAAAAAAAATCAATTTTTTGTCATTGTAAGTGAGAAAAAAAAAGAAATCAACAAAAACTTTCGAAATATTTTATCTTCTTATTTCTTCAATAATATATTTCTTCAATTTTGACATAATGACCTCTAAACCAGATTTCTACAGTTGCTTGATTTTTGTGCAGTTCTAAACTACCCTAAAGTTTCCTCTAGATCGGTGGGGTCATAACAACATTATCATAATTTTCGTGATTTTCGAAATAATCTCGAGCCCCTACTTAATAGAACGTACGAACCTCGCAGACCAACACCCTTCATCTACTCTTTTTGATATAGACTCAAAGTGCAGAAATCCAGCTTTATAACAATTGTAATAAATAAATTAATCCATATATGCTCTTTGTGGTCATAACTTTTTATCTAAGGTTTTCGGTTGAAATGAAAAAAATTGGTGTCAAGAACGGGATTCGAACCCACGACCTTCGGCTCAATACGCCGCTGCTCTAACCTCCCAAGTCACAACAGGTCAATGGCTTAGCGCAGCGGTGTATTGAGCTGAAGGTCGTGGGTTCGAATCCCGCTTCTGACACTAATTCTTCATCTCAACCAAAAATCTTAGATAAAAAGAATAATTAATTGCAATAGAAATAACGTCGAATTTGGAAATAATTTAGAAGAGTTATGAATATTTAAGTGGAACACCGGACATCAGTGAGAGGTAAAAGCGGTCGGGCGAATCCAACCTCAAAAAGTGTAATTTTTTGTTGCTTAAAAAAAAATCTGTTGGTTATTTGTAAAACGAAAAATTTAGCCTTTCTTTCTGGAAATTGTTGTATATCCTATCTCTTTTAATACAACCATACAGAATATTGTATTATCCTAAGTAAGAAACTAATGCACTGATAAAAAATAACTTTCAATTACATCACAGAAATCTAATTCATCTCTAGGATTGTAGGGCACCTCCCACGTAGTTTTCACTTGCTAGATAGTAATTGTAATCACGTACATTAAGTGAGAATTTAGTGATAGTAGTGGAATTTTGGGGTTTTCTAATGGCAAGTAAGATTTGGGCAGAAGGAGAAATCATAAAACAGCTATTGATTAATATAAAGTTTGTTTGGTTCTTGAAAATTCATTTTTTGTTCTATTGTATACTTCATGATGCGATAAAGTGGTTATAGGTTATTATAAATTTAAATGAAAACGTTACAAAATGCAAAACAATTCAAAATGTGCCATTTATGATAAGGAAAAAGTGGATTATTATAATAAATTATACTTTTTATTGAAAAGTTGAATATCTTATTCAATGAATAATTGATGTTTAAATGCTTTTATTCTCCTTTCATGTCGAAAAGCGAGTAAGAAGTAAAGCAGAAATCTCAGAATTCGTCTTATCTTTCATAAAGTACTGTTAAATTTATATGAATCAACGCAAATATGTGACAGGAGTGAAGTGCCATAATAAAAACTTCACCAACATGTTGAGACACGTGGTAAGACGTGCTAGGTTAGATGATCAAATCAAGATCACCTTTGGTTTACCCTTTTATGATGTAATTTGACGCCGTCTTTCAATTCAGCAGTACGTTCTGTTCCGTATTTTTTTAATATTTTTTTTTCTGTTTTGCTCTGATTTGTACTGTTGATTTATCGCTTTGTTCGAAATTTTACTAGTTCATACATTTTCTCTTGTCAGTGAAAACTTTATATTTATATTTTATTGAAGGTTTTGAGCAGAGACAGTAAGTTTTTGATCTGTTTTTCATATTTTATTGTTTTAATTGTTTGTAAAATTCACAACAGTTGATGGTAAGTAAATATGAATTTTGTTATAATTTTACAGTTTGAAGCTAAAGAAAGTTAGGCTGACAAATTTATACTTTGTTATTACGTTGAAAGAAAATACCTTGAAAAAGTGACACAAAGACTTCACTGAGGCTCTAGAGTTTAAGCGTATTAAAATTCCACTCGTTGAACAATACTGACCGTAAAATAAATTTATAATGAACATCTCTTATAATTCTTAGTTAATTAGATTTATTGGACCAATCACCTAATTACAAGTACATACACAAAGTATTAGCAAAGACTTATAAAATAATTAAATAAAACTTTCCTCATACAAAGTTAAAAGATGTAAATTTCAAGCGCGTTAGATCTAAAAAGCAAACGGGATATTGAACAATTTCTCTTACCAATCTTTCCAGGAGGTTTCGAATCTATTTTTGTTACTATGTGCTTGCTATTTGTATGTGTATAACTAAAATCCCATTGAACGTTGATGGCAATTAATGGAATAGCAATTTAAAAAAATTACAATTCGTAAAAAATTTAAAAGGGCATAACACACACACACACATATATATATATATATATATAGANTTAAGGTTTAAGAGTATTTTTTTCGTCCGATCATCGTTTTACGATAGACTAGGCTACTGTGTTGCAGCAAATGGAGGTCTGTTCGAACAATTATTATAACGATTTTGAACATTTTTAGTTTGCTAACAAAGGAGAGTGTTACATTTATTTAATTTTTTTACTTTACCAGAAAAAAAAATACTCTTAAACCTTAATCAAATTAATTTGTGAAGAATTTTTTTTAAAATTTTTACATTGTGTGTGAATAATGTTTTAATAATATTGGTTTTGTTTATTTTCCTTCCAACCTACTAAAACTAATTTGTAACGAATGGTGCGTCGAAAAGTGACTCGCCTATTTTTTTGGTACGAGATTAACAAAATAAAATACACCGAGTCATAAACAACGTTGATTTTTCTATGGTGCACCGAAAATTGACTCACTTCCTTTTTTTAAAGTTAAAATCAAAAGAAATAGGCCTCGAGTCAGATTCAAACGCACCCACGTTGATTTTCCTATGGTGCGTCAAAACATGACTCACCCTGTATATATATGTATACAGTAAAAAATGTAAAATCTCATACCATACTTAGGTCACAAACTTTAAATTGTCCGTAAATACATCAGTAAGAACATCAGGGGATGCAACCTAGATTTCACTAATCTTCAGTTTATAAAAACAAAAAAATTAATGAGTAGGCCAGTATTTGTGTTTTAACATTGCCAAATTCAAACTAGATAAAAACCTATATATTTTTTTTAATTGAATTTAAATCTTCAATGTTTTTTTTGTTTTTTTTTTAAATTAAATTTATTTATTAAAACTGGTCTTATTAGACCAACCATTAATTTTACAATAATATTATAGAATAAATAAATGTTTACATTCTTATAAACCCATTGGTACAATAAGATTTACATTTCACTATNGCATACCAGAAATGCAATAAACAAAGAGAAAAATATGAATTTTTTGTCCTGAGTATTTTGTTTAAATTTTATATTATGATATTATAATCATATAAATTCTCTTCGCTTCAAAACCCAATAATTTAAACTATGTGCTTTATCTCAGAAAGCATAATGTAATAAAATCCTTGAAAATACAGGGGGAAAATTGTTAAAATTGATTTTATACCAAATTTATCCTTATGTTGGTATATTTGTTTTTGGGAGTGTTCTCTGTCTTATGTCAGAATTATACATTTTTTGCTTGTTAATTGAATAAACAGGCTAACATTGTAAAGCAAAAAAAAGCCCTGTCATTATTTATTATTTGATGAACACCATGGATGAGGATTGAACTGTCAGTTATATGCAGGTTTTAATGCAATATGGTTGTTAATCATTTTTAATTTTGTATGATTATTCTTTATGCTTATTAATCATCTACTATTCAATTGTGTTTTATTATGTTAGTGATATTTTGTTGTATAAAAAAAGTTGAATTTTGTTGAGATGTCTGCAGGAGAGGGATCAAACCAGTGTCTGATGGGACTGTTCTTCTTTTAAGCATTCTTCAGTTGTGGGTTTATGCATTTGTTCTTTACATTTCTCTCTACTACCTAGAAACCTTTATTATTTCTTGAGTTATTTAATCTCTCTCTCCCTCTCTCTCTCTCTCTCTCTCTCTCTCTCTCTCGCTGGCTGGCTCTTTATTTCTCTCTTTCTCTCCCTATGTCTTGCTGGCCATCTCTCTCATTTTCTCCCTCTTTAGCGGCTCTCTCTCTCTCTCTCCCTCTGATTACTTCATTCCCTTTATCTCTCTCACTTTCTCACTCACTGAACTTTTCTCTCACTTTCTATTTCTCTAGCTGACCCTCTCTCTCACTCTCTCTCTCTCTCTCTCGCTCTCTCTGTTTACTTCATTCTCTTTATCTCTCTAATTTTCTCACTCACTTTTTCTCTCATTCCCTCTTTTTCTTCCTGTGGCCGTCTCTATCTCTCTCTCGCTGGCTGGTTCTTTATTTTTCTCATTACCTCCCACGCACTCTCTCTCTTTCTCTATCTGCCTATCTGTCGATTTATCTATCTCCCCTCCCACCGTCCTTCTTTTCCGCTGGCCCTTTCCTTCTATGACACAGATGTTTATAAGTGAGAGAAAATCAATGAGAGAGAGAGAAGTAATGTAAATCGCAAAGATCGAAAATGGAAGAAGGGGCGAGGAAGAATAAGAGTAAGTGTAAGAAGAATGGATATGAAAAGAAACAGCTTTGAAGGGATACGAAAAGGGATTCACCCTAATATAATATAACATTGTCAAAACAGAAGTGATGTAATGTTAATAAATGTTAAGTAAAACTTGTTGTTAACTCCATTAGAATGAATTCAGTATTACTGTAATTGCACGACAATTACCAAGACAAAATGTAAATTATATTTACAAAGAAAAAAATAAAGAACTCATACATAAACACACGAAACACCAACGTTCATGTAAATTTGACGTTTGAATTAGACCGTTTTCTCTGTAATTACATAAGATGGAAGAGGCCATGTTTTCCCGTCGCGGAATAGTGATGTCAAAATGCAGCACTTTAGATGGAGAACGTTGATTTTGAATGGTCGAATAACAAAGCCCCCGTTTTCACAGAGTGACGGCAAACCATTACGAACACCCGTCACGGCCGGGTCTCTATGGTAAGACAATTTGTTCTGTCACATATACGTTCTTGTAAGTACGATTTCTAAATTAACGAAGCCACTTGTGTAAATACATGACAATGGAACTATTGTTTCCTTTAATCCGATAGAAAAATGGTAGAAGTAAAATCTATATCGCTAAAGAAAAGAAAAATATTCAGAGCTGACGACTTCTCTTTAAGTGTCTACAATATTTTTAAAACATACAATGAACAATTAATATTATAAATTTTTTACCAAAAATGTTTATTGAAAAGAAAAAGATTCTCAATGTACAAGAACAGAAATTTGGAGTAAATAAATGTTTAAGTAAATAAAATAAGTTTACGGGAAAGTAAATAAAAGTTGATACAATAATTGTATACAAAAAGTAAACTCCGTTTGCTTTCAAGGTATGTTAATTAATAAAGTGTGACTTAACTTGTAAAAAAAACCGACAGGCCGCTGACAACCAGTAATGAACAATGAAAAAAAAATAGTTGCAAATGTTCATAAAGAACAAATGAAACTACGATACATCGTACAATTGTTACAGACGAGGAATTAAAAAAAATGCAATATCTTTATACTCAATAATTAATAAAACATGGATTGTCAAGTAAAAAAAATTATATATTTTAAAATACAACTTTGTTCACAGAAAACATAAAGAAGACGACGCATCATAAAAAATAAATTTCAATTAAATAAGGTTTTTAGTTGAGATGAAAAAAAGTTAATGGCACGAGCGGGATTCGAACCCACGATCTTCGCCTAGATACGCCGCTGCTCTACCACTTGAGCTATCGTGACCTCGATCCATTCGGACATCAACTTCCTATCTCAACCCCAACTTAAGAGTTTTCCCTCCTTTTTGCCATTTTTCAAATGTCGTGTAATCGGATTGGATTCTCGACGACAAATGAAATAGCCACAAAAAGGTTTAGTGAAGTGTACTTCATTTTAATTTATTAAATTCACTAATTCCGTGGTCCGCTTGACCAATTTATACATTTCAATTAATTAAGGTTTTTATTTGAGATGAAAAAAAGTTAATGGCACGAGCCTCCTAATGTGGGGTTGAGATAGGAAGTTGATGTCCGAGTGGATCGAGGTAACGATAGCTCAAGTGGTAGAGCAGCGGCCTATCTAGCCGAAGATCGTGGGTTCAAATCCCGCTCGTGCCATTAACTTTTTTTCATCTCAACTAAAAACCTTAATTAATTGAAATGTATAAATTGGTCACGCGGACCACGAAATTAGTGAATTTAATAAAAAATAACTCTGAGAATCGATAAAGTCAATTATCTGGTACGAAAGAAGTTAGAGTAAATGATTCCGTAAAACGAAAATCAAATATACGTGTGTGTTCTAAAATATGGTAAGTCAAGCAACAAGTTGAGGATAAAATTGAATGATGAAAAATGTACTGAGTGTATTTTCACAGTGAAGAAATAATCTTGCCCTCCACTGTACATCACCAACAAAGTGATACCGTTTTCCATTCAAATCAAATACATGATACTTAAGGATCAAATACATGACGGCTATACTTAAGCAGCAGATTGGCATGGAATGCCCGCACAACACTGAGGGTACAACAACTTAACAAAAGTCGTGGGCAACTACGAAAGTTTCTAGGACCGTAAACCTTGAGCATCAACACTAATTTAACCTTATATAACATTTACTGCGACCACTTTGAATATACAGACTAGAACTGTGGGGTTCTGCAAGCCATCTAACATCCAACGCATCCAGTCCTTCCAATCAACAATCTTCAAAATAAATCTTCAAAGCTTCTTAATATATCACTGACCTCACCATTCACAACGATATCGACATTCTTGAACCTTTTGGCAACTAACTGAATCATTCGCGACTCCAAGAGGTACATACCAACCTATCGGTCCTATCCCTACTGCTCGAGCCATTTTTACACATTCCCAACCCTATTACCCTCCACGTCGCATTTATCGACGATGGCTTAGAGACGTCCTTGCCCGTCACCCTGAATTCCAGCATTGAAAAGTCACTGTTACATTCCTTGCCAATGTCGGGACTGAGTCGGTCTTCAAATAAATTTGAAACCACATTTAAAAACTTAATTATGTCAATTTGAGACATATTTAACATTATTTTCCCCTGATGATGACCTTACAATTGGCCGAAAGCTTTCCAGTACCAAATGATTTTTTTTCATTAAGTCCATACCGTGATCCCGTCTATTGGTGATGAATCGAGGTAGCATGCTCTCGCTCTTCAGTTCAACATGAAGTTTGATGAAGAAGTGGAGGGTGTTGGAATTTCAATACAGAAAGATTCACTGTACAACGGACTGAAAACAATCACGACCGGAGGTCGTTCAAAACTGTCAACCTGTATCGTGAAATGCCATTAGATTGAAGTACACTTCGCTTGTATTTTTCCACTGCCTAGTATCTACATAAACAAACACACTTCTATATATCATGAGGTTTAACGAAGAAGTGGAAAAAGTTGTTATTAAAGTACACAAAATTATACGGCGTAAAGGATGCTAAACCATCTCGACCGGCAGGTCTTATTAAACTAACTGCCCGCACAGCGTGAGATGCCATCAAAGTGAAGTACAGTACTGTCACATTTTCCCGCTGTCTTTAACCTACACGCACACAAACTCCCTTCTAAACTCCTAAATTATATGACACAACGGATGTTAAACCTATCACGATCGGCAGATCTTGCTATCGGCCCGCCCGGCGTCAAATTACATAAACTAGAAGTACAATACAGCCGCATTTTCCCCCAGCCTCTTATCTAAGCACACACACACACACACACACACAAGCCCACGTCTGTACATCATGAGGTTAAAAAAGAAGTGGAAAGAGTTCGTATTAAGGTAGGTCTTTCAAAACCGTCGGACTCTACGCTGTGAAATGCTGTGAGATTGAAGTAAATTTCCCTCATATTTCCACTGCCTGTTATCTACATTGCATAAAAATACACACACACACACACACACTGTCCGAACTTTTAGAAGCCAAAGTTGTGCCTAGATCGTACAAGTGTTCTGCAAGGCATCACTTGGCCACCAGCTGACCTATCAGTGCTGATGAAGAAAAATGGCCTGCACGAGTAATCCATAATTTTCGTTAAAAACATACATTTTCAAAAATTATAACCTACATTTCATCAAAAAACACAAATAAATAAAAATATGATAAAATAATTACATTTCAGTAATATTGTCAGCTTTGCTCTATCCTACGACGGACTTCGGTTACCTAAACTTACCTTAAGTCCGGGAAATGGCTCGCAGTTTCCAAAGCCCACGTACAGCGAAATCAGCAGAGTGCGCTGTGATGAAAGCGTGGGAGAATTAAAATAAAGAAAAGTAAAATGAAAAGCAAAAGTAAAACAAAACGTTCTTGACCAAAAATAAATTTATTAACTCAATGGTAAAATTTATACAAACTAAAAATAAATAGGCCACGAACTTTCTTGTGGCAATTAATAATTAATAATTGATAATTGAGCGAACGGAGGAGCTTAATCGGTGGAAACAAAAAGCACTTACGGTTTAACCAGTTAGAGCTAGGATCAGTCCGCTGCAGAGATCAGAAGCCGAGTGCTTATTAGCCCGAAATTTGATTGACCTACCTTCTGTGATGGAAGGGGGCATTTGTCCCACCTAAACGTGTCCGTAGGCCACCCCTAGCGCCTCGTGACAATATAATCCAAAAAAAAATAATAATCCACAAAAAAGAGTACACATAAAAAAGTAAACTCCCTGACATTACTATCGTCAAGAAAGACACACACACCCATTAAGTTCATTATAAATCAAAGGGATTGCTTTTGCAGACAGTGGTTGAGACAGAGTGAAGTTTTAGACAGAGTGAATTAAAGATACCAATATTGTGTCCAATATTAAGTCGAACGATAATTGGTTTTATTTTTTTTTCGTAGCAAATATTTTTAATCAACAATAAATATGAATACACTTAAGAGCGGATAGACATAATGAAAAATTATCCTTTACGCATCCCAGCATATTTTGTCTTTACTAAACAAAAGGCGATTGCGATTTTTTATTAATACGTTGTGTCATGATGGAGAAAATATCTTTTCCCTTGTATTCCCGTAATTGGAACATAACGTTGAAACTTGGGACCGGTATGAAATCCAAGAAAGAGATTTCTGCCCGCCAAGGGATGCCCATAATATGATTTAATGTAATACAGCATGGATTTCCCAGGGCGCCCACCTTAACACTCGTAGCCTACCCCCAGCAATCCTCGAGAAATTTTTTCTGAGAATGAAAGCTTTTCATGGCTCTTTAGCGCCTCTCCGGGCAGATTATTTCTTGTTTCTAGGAATACAAGTTATATGTTAATTAAAAGTGTAAAAATTGAGGATAACAAGACAATCAGACATGATCGTGGTTAGTACACTAACCTAAAACTGTTATAATTTGTTTCATAAATCTGGCAAATTAACGCAAATCTATCTTAAAACAGCATTCAATAATTAACCGAAGAACTGTGAAGTTTAAGCAAATTAGTAGATTTTTAACTACGTGTTTAAAATCGTTCGCATTTTTGGTGATTTCAAAACCTTTTCTACATTCACCTTGTGCAAGCATATAGTGAATTTATCAAAAAAAACTCCTGTAAGTTCTTTTGCCAAACTACCTGACATCTTCCGGATATTTCCAGTTACCCTCTATATCATAAGAAATATCTCAGTTCGAAACTCAATATTATTGTATTACTTGGACGAGTTCTAGCCGCTTCTTCAATTCATACAGAGTAAGGGGATTTGGCAATACGGCTCGCGAAAACTTATCTTTCGAATTGTACAATTTCAAATATAAATACATGTTCAATAACGTGTATTACTTGATACAACAATTTTAACTTTTCAAAGAAAAAACACGTTGTCGTTCATAATATAAAACTTAGGGGAAAAGTCTTTACAATTAGTGAATACTGATTTACGATAATAGAACAGTAATTATTAAGGATATTTGTCTTTTTTTGAGGGAAATCTGTGAGTCGCCGCACTGAAGATGGCGAAAAGCAAAAATCCTTCATGACCTAAAACGTGAGATTATCTAGTTTTATTTTTCTAAAAATTGAACATTTTGGTATGTAATCCCTGTCTCCTTCATTGAAGATAACCTAAACAGAGATTTTTTGGAGAGATGGAATACTGATGGATGAATGACTTCTAAAACCATCCTTTTAAAAAAGATAGTTCCTACTGCACTACTTGTGTAAAAGTGCACTTTTGCAATTCATGTCGAGAGACGTGGTTGTAGAGCTCCTTCATTCTGATGATGAGCTAAAAGCTCGAAATTCGGATCGTTGGAAAACAACGTACTGTGACTAGGAACTATCTTTTTTAAAAGGATAGAACACCGCACTTACTCCACTATTTATCATTTCTAAAACCATTACCAGAAATGTCTTCCCTACGTTAAATCATGCTCACCGTTTTAGGTTAGGGCTACCGCGCGCTAGGTGAACTAAAGTTAATTGGCTGGTGGTGCGAACCCTTTTCAAAATAATCGACCGATTTCTACTCGTGTTGCAGTTCAAAGCTGGAGTTGACAGCCTTTGTGCAATAGTTCCACAAAACATTACCAAAACCAGTTATTACTATTATTATGCAAAGGAGAAGAGTAATTAAGATAACCCTAACCACCGTGGCCCTATCGTTTTAGAAAGATTATTTACAAGCATTAACAATTGATCTAAGTAAATGATTTTGAAAGAATTTGAAACGTTACATATTCGAAGGTTTAGTGGGCCCTCACAGATTTACAACGTACGTCTAAATCGGTTGTAGTATCGTTTTGTACCTTGTCAGTTCGCTTTTTGTTGCAGGTTTGGATTGTCGTCCTATTAGATTGAAGAGACCATATCGTCTGTTTAGATCTCCTAGTTTCAGTTGTGTATACTGATTCTATTTTAAGCGTGATTTTCGGATAAAGTAGTAGTTCTAAATTTTGGGATAGAAACGTTTTTGAAGAAGATTCGGTGATGATATTTGCTCCGGAGTAAAACGTGACGTGTTCATTTTTTCTTTTTTATTTCCTATTGTCTTCATCACTCTGCTACACATAAGCTATGTCTGTACAGATATTCCGAATAAACTGCAAAGGGCTATACAGTTCATGACGGAACAAAAATAAAAAATTAATTTTCCCCTAATTTACTTGTTTAAACAAGATCAGTTAAAATGTTCATGTTTTATTATTATTTGGTGATCGTGAGGTGCTGTCTGATGTGACGTAGGTTTTAGCAAAACATTTTCTTTATCATTCCAACGTTTCGATTTTTAATGAGATCATCTTCAGGTCTCAAAGTGTTTGTTTTCCGTGTAGTTGTGTCATACTTGCGTGTCGTGTTGAGAGTGCCCAAACCTACGTCACACCAGACCGCACCTCTTTAGGACATAGCAGTGCTACCAAACACGCCTAATTGCAAACAAACAACACACTAAAGCCAGAAACACACTTACCCGATGCTACCCGACGCAAATCCAAACTCCGATTTTCCATAAAGTTGCATTACCCCCGTGCACATCTATCCGATGCTATGCCACGCTAACCTACCCGACGCTCTGTGATCCCCACTGTCCAGATTTTCGTCGGGTCGCATCGAGTACAGTCGAAGACAAAAGAACCGGACACTCATATTTTTATTCAAACTACATGTATTATTGTCGTTATATTAATTACAACATACTTATTTTAATATAAACCAAATTAACTGTGATTAAAAATTAATTAGTTTTTATTTAAAAAATTAATTTTAATGGTTTGGTAGAAAATTAATTAAAACACCGGTATACGATTTTTTGATATAATGAATTTAACTAACAATTTATTGTACTCGCTTCGGCGGTACATATACTAAAATTGGAACAATTTATTACACGGTTTTGCTCATAAAATTTAATTAACAATTTATTTCATAGTTTTGCGGGTAGCATCAGAACAGGACACTCATATTTTTTGTAGTTTATTTCAAACTAAGTACATGTAATTATGTCGTTATATTAATTACAACATGTTATTTAAATGTAAACCAAATTAAACGAGATCAAAAAATGCATAAGTTTTTATAAACATTGTTTAATTATGATGGTTAGGAGTAACTTTATTTCAAACAATTAAGTTTAACAAACAATTTATTAGATGGTTGTGCTTATGAAATTTAACTAACAATTTATTAAAAAAGATGCGTTGCGATTGTGATAGTGATTATTGTGGACTGTACGCAGATAGATGTGCTTGCGTCGGATAGATGTGCACACCCCACCGAAACGTGGCACGTCGGGTAACATCGGGTAGCGTTGCATGGCGTAGCATCGGGTAAGTGTGTTCCTGGCTTAAAGCGAAACATCAAAAAGATATTTCCTCTTGAATCTTATTTCAATTAGCAAAAAACTTGAACAAACACTTCGGACAGCAGTATAAATTATTACAATTATTACAAGAATATCACACGTATGGGAAAAATTATAAAACAGTACTTAAACCGATTTGGGCATACGGATTAGAACTGAAGGGCGGCACTACACCTTCCAACATCCAACAAATACAGTCTTTCCAAACCAAAGTCCTCAGAACCATTGTCAACGCTCTGTACTATGTTTCCAACCCCACCCTTCTCATTGATCCGCAACAAATTTTCCACAATCCATGAAACATTTCATCATAACTAACACATTACCCTGACTGCATGCAATATTACCCATCCCTACAACCCAGTAAGGCGACTGAAGCGGAGATGACTCCGTCCCCGGTACCTCCTAAGGTACATAACCAACTATTCGGAAAGTTATGAATGATGATTGCTGGTTCCACTCAAGATATATGCAAATGACAAATAATATTGTATTTCGTTGCATAATTTCAACGGTTGGCAATAAATAAATAAATATATTTAAAAAGTTAAAAGGCAGCCGTAGAGACGTCAGTGTCACTTTTAATAATGTAAAACAAACGATAGTTACTGTCAGCTTTAATTCCATGTCTCCACCGAAAAGATTTTTAACAAACCAGACTTTTGTTTTCTCATCAAGGTAAATTTTTGTCTACTAACAACTGAATAAAACTAAAAATTTTAATTTAAAAAATTTGATAACATTTTAAATTATTATTATTGAGGAACCGATGGTACCTAAAGTATAATAACTTTTACCGCACTGTGTTTTAAATTAATTTTTTTTAAATCACAAAGTGATAAGCAGATAACGATCATTGTCTGTTATATTAATAACAATTTACACCAGTCAATTTTTTAGAATTTTTGATTAGTCTCATTAAAACAAATTTACACAGTTTTACTTAATTGGGTATTGATTGCCTATAAAAATGTATTGTTTATCAAAGCTTTAATTAATTTCAGCTTTGTGCACATAAAGAAAACTTGTGAACGATCGGGTGGGGGGAAGACATTTTCGAACAATTCAACAATTGAAAGCAACTAATTTGTCATTATCCTAATCAAAAAGCAAACTATACATTATTATTTAGTATTACAATACATTAGTAAGAATATAATAGGTCATCCTTCGGAAAACGTCTCAATAAATCAGGACACTTCTCATTACACGATGTCGTCCGGTCTAAAAATCATTGCCTTCTTATTTGATCACCAAAAGTTTACTGGCAGAGGATATTGTCGAACAACTTTAAAGTACGAGTTGGAGTTGTTTGTGGGCCATTTTTCTTTCTTTGCGAGTTATTTGTTTGTTAGTTATTTTAAACATATCTCACGACTTCAATTCCATCGATATCGGGTTATTGACAAGATATTAAAAATATATTTTTATAATAACTCATTCGTTATTTATATTTAAAATAAGGAAATAGAATTAAAATAAACTTTCAGAGAATAATTCTGGGTCTAACATATTTTTTTGAAATTTCTTTTACAAGAAATTTTACAGGAAAGAAATTAAGATCATATTCAAATTTCAGTAAAATAAAATTATTTCTGTCATAAAATATATTATGTATATAACTTTTTAGCGATGTGTTAATACCTATGTGCTTGACATAGTAAGGAGCAGTCGGGTTATTGTGTTTCAGAAAAACAAATTTTTCATTTTATTGCCGCGTTATCTTCAAGGCCTGAGTTTACTATAAACATACGTCGATTGGATTTTTTTTTAAATTATTCAATAAAACTGTAAATAATTATATTAATATAAGGTTTAATCCAAAAAAATTATACTCACATAAAGTGTAGTGCCGTGGTTGTTTATTATATGAGGGGTGAAATTGTTTCCTGCCAATTTTATAAGATTGTGAATAAATAATATAAGATTGGTGAAATTCGGCGGCTGTTTTGACTCAAAGCCTTTGAACAAATAAATGACCATTCTAATTACTCTAAAATGTTAGAATTTATTTATTATTAAATGTAAACATACAATAAATAAAACTTTTTGTGCCTGTACGCCATTCCATAATGATAGGATAGTATAATAACCTTTAATACGGGCGCTCATCACTGTAAGGTAAAGGTCCCGGGTTCGAATCCAGCGGCCCTGCATTCGAATCCGACATACTTACCAATGGGCTTTTTTTTCAAAAAAACCGGCACCCCGAGGGTTGACATAACCTCTGCTGTTGCGAACTCTCGTAAAATAAAAATTTTAAAAAAAGCTTTAATTTTTTGCCTTTTTTAGGCCAGCTCTTAAAAGGATAGTAATCCCTCTGTGGGGAAACTATTTTATATACAGGGTGTCCTTTTATTTAGCCTGACTGAATTTCTCTTGAACCAATCACGCTATCAAAAAAATGTGTGGTGATTAATGACCGTTAATCGATAATTATTCAGAAATCGTGAGATGCGGTCTGGTGTGATGTAGGTTTCAGAAAAACATTTTCTTTATCGTGCCAACGTTTCGATCTTTATTGAGATCATCTTCAGGGCTCAAAGTGTTTGTCTTTGTCACAATCTTGTAATTTTGCCATTCTGCGTGTCGTGTTGAGAGTGGCACTTTGAGCCCTGAAGATGATCTCAATAAAGATCGAAACGTTGGCACGATAAAGAAAATATTTTTCTAAAACCTACATCACACCAGACCGCATCTCACCATTTCTGAATAATTATCAAAAAAATGTTCAATATTTTTTTTAGTCTGGTTTCAAAATTTTACCTGTTTCTAGAGAAAAATTATATAGGTACCTCAGGCCCAGTTCAACGTCAAAGTTTCAAATACGACCATATACATCCTGGCACAACGTTTTAAAGGAATTTTTACGTTGAAAACAATGGTGAAATCTGATTTTAAATTCAGGTCAAAAAATGACAAAGTTATGGTAAAAGGTTTGAAAATTTCTTATGTTTCGCTGTTTATTCCAATCATTTGCTTCTTCACTAAAGAAAACAATAATTACCTTTATTGTTTACATTTTGTCATTGTTAGACAAACTCGCATTATAACAGCAGATCTTAATTCCTGTAAGTAAATAAATTTTACAATAATACCTTTTCCTTACATTCAGTATTCCATTCAAAATAAACGAAAGAGCAAATTTTGCCGATTAACATCGAGTTGACATGTGTGGCTGCTTTATTGATAGTGGTGGTATTGCGCGTCGTGCTGTCGAGTAGTTCCTCCGCAACAACGGCCAAGAATGATTCTCCAGCTTGATGGATGACCTGCACACAATTCTTCAGGTGAGACGCTATGTAAATCGTCACCTCCGGGAGAGGTAGATAAGTAAGACCTCACGGCCCGATCTGTTGACCTCCTCGGTCAACCGATTTAACACCGTTTGAACATTTTCTGCGGGGCCATGTAAAAAACAGTGTCTACGCCAATCGTAATCCAGCAATCTCAGTTGAAGAACTGCGGAAAAGGATAGAAAATGCTTGTCAATCCATCTACCCTGACTCTATCGCTCTGAGAACCGGTAAAGAATGGTTACAAAGAGGAAATCTTTGCAACTTTGCGCAAAGCAGGCTGGTCGAACATGATATGTGCTTAAAAAATAGCAAACCAAATGACTGTTTTTTTTTTTTTTTTTTTTTTTATTTATTTTTTGCCATAACTCTATCGTTTGTTTACCAATTAAAAATCCTATTAAACCACTACCAGGGTAAATTGCGTCTTCATTTTTAGGGTACCCATCTGGAATTCCAGACAAAACTGACTGACTTTTTCGTGAGGAAGTGCACAAAACTGGCTGTTTCTCAAATCTTCATTGAAACTGATGCAAAAATTATTAATGAAAACTCACTAAAGCGTCTTACTGGATATCGAGGGGCACAGGAAGGTAAAGCTCATACCATAGTGGAAATCCTCTGAAAACCGTGAGTTAATGATATTTTATCTTGATTGCTTGTTGAAAAAACAGTACAACCTATATGTTCGGTGCTCGTATCAAACAATGCTGAAAAAAACGGATAGTTTATTTATCAATTAATGTGGAAGAATCGCTGGTTTCTGGCATACAATACAATTCATTTTCTCTCCACATCGACGAATCAACTGACATCATTGGATTGGCTATTTTATTGGCTTTTGTCTGTTATTGATCTTCTCTTGTGCAAACCACTTTCTGCCAATGCAACAGTTGCTCAATTATTCCATTTGTTGAACGATTTGTTTACAACTAGCGAAATTACTTGGTACTATGCATATACGTATGCGCAAACGGTGCAAAAACAATGACTGGCCAAATGATCGGAGTGATTACTAAAATATAAGATAAATCGAAGAATTGTAGCAACACTCATTGTGTTCTCCACAGACTTTCTTTAGCTGTGAAACAAATGTCCACCTGTTGTAAGAATGTTTTAGGTGAGTCTGTTCAAATAATCACTAATATCTAATCGCTACTTTTTGCAATACTATATGACGATATGGGAAGCCTTCATCATTTTCTGATTCTCCAAACAGTGATGATACAGGAATTACGTTCCGAAATCTTATATCTGTTGATGGACCACAATGTCAAATCGGCCAGCGTTTTCAATGATGAGAAATGGCAATGTACTGTCGTATTTATCAGATATTTTCATTAAAATTAATTAGATGAGTCTTTCTGTGCAAGGGAAGAGTATCACAACTTTCCATGCTAATGACAAAGTTCACGCCTTCAAAAAAAATCCAGTTTTGTGATGAACTGTTGTCGAAGAAGAGGTGGAGTCTTTTACTGTGCTGAAAGATTTCTTTTTAAAGACAACAAACTGGAGCTTGAAAACGGCACATTTATTGATGAAATATGTGACCACCTTCAAAATTTGGAGATGTCCTTTGTCTTTCTTCCCATCTGCTCGAGATACAATGATGCAAGACCGTGGGTGGTCACACCGTTTTCAGTTACGACAAAGCCAACCAATCTTTCTTCAAGTGAATAGTTGAATAGACATTACTTCAGATTCCATCATGAAATCTACTTTCTAGTGCGATCCTTAACCCCATTTTTGACTGCGTCTAGATAACAGAAAATTTCAACCGATCATTGAAAATGCAAAACTTGTTCTTCTTCCATTTGCCACGACTTAGCTATGCGAATCACATTTTCTATCCATATCGCTACTAAAACTAAATACCGAAATTATCTAGATGCTAAACGCGTCATCCGTCTCAGAAATTAAATCCAACATATCAAAATTGTACAGGCTAAACAACCTCACTCTTCTCATTAATTAGTTAATCAAAGTTAAGTATGTCAATCTAATGTTCGTTTTCATAGTGATATCCCCTCCATCACCTAATTAGGAATGGACTGGCTAATTTATAAAATTTTAATTTACTACTATTATACGTACATAATAAGTATCTAATTTTACATACTTGAATGATAGGAGACCGCCCTGGATTTTGTACTCTAAAAGGGGTCCGCTGGCTTAAAAAAATTAGGGAAAGCCTATTTTAGCCATATTCTTCTTTTCCTTTCGCAATTGTTAAACTATAGGCATCATTGTAACTTTTTCGTGTTTTACGTATTTCCCAGCATTTCTGAATATCTATATAATAGTCAACATTTTTTTATTGATTAAAAACAAATTATAAACGTACCAAATCATCCGATTCGCTTCCGATTGATTCAATCCCTGTTAGAATTTGTTTTAAACAGATTTTTCTAAATGAAGCATTGAGATTCTAGTCAATGCTTTAAAGTCCCTCAACGTATATTAAAAAAGTAACTTTCAAAATGAATCCACTATTGTTAAAAAGGTAGTTAGAGAAAGAAGAAAATTAAAATCAACTTTGAGAATCATTTTATATTCTAATTACATAATAACAAGTTTAGCTGAAAGTTAAGGGGATATTTCAACATTCAGAGTTTATATGACCCTTAAAGAATTAAGTGATCTTTAAACGAACAGATTTGCAAGTTAATAGCATCCTTAGATTAGTGCTATCATTAATGACGGGTAAAACACTTAACTTAGAACGGTCGGAACAATTGATTCTCCTCTCTTCAAAAGCCGTTCGATCCATCCATCCCACATCCCCCTTTTTTTTTAAAAACGGCAAAAGTCGCGATGACATGGCAGTAACTTGTACGGACTAAATTGAAATAATTCATCAGTGTTGGACAATCGGAAAAATATTGGCGACGAGAAAAATAATTAATTGTGAGATCGCTGGTAGAGCCCATGTTTTTGAAGGGTTTGTATTATTTAGACATGGAGTGTCACCATCGTTTTAACGTTTAAATTCATATCCCTATTTAATAAAACAGCACATATTCAAAACTACTAAATGCGTTAGAATTTTTGTCCGAAAATGACGTAAGTGAATTTCTTTATAGGAACCGGAATTTTACGCTAGTGTCTCGACCAAAATCGCTCTTAATATTTTACAATTATCTGTTACACAATTTCCATTGATTATCTCATAACAATGTTTGGTTCGTATTAAAGGATTAGAAGTAAATAAAACACAGATCAAATCTCCCATTTGTTTTTACAAGTGGATTTTGTACACAAATCATTGCATAGTTAATCTCTTCTTTTCTCTTCTTTTTTGGCTTTTCTGTACATCTTCTTTCTAACGTTCCGGTGATTTCTTTTTTGTAAAAAATTTTTGTACGTTGTGCAATTTTTAAGTTTCACCTTTGTTGGAGTGATAGTTTAGATGTTAGAAGATGGAAGAAGTCAGGCGTATGGGGCCAGGAGGCTTAATATTTCGAGAATAACGGTCCGAAGGGTCTTCCATCGCTACCAAGATACTGGAGGTTACTCGTGAAGGCATGGATCAGGTCACCTCCATGTCAGAGATAGATACGTTTTATTGTTTCGAATGTACTCCATAATCGACATTCTACCGCTGTTGAGATCAAGCAACGACTTCAACAATTCAGAAATATTAATGCCAATTTACGCACTGTAAGGCGAAGACTTTCAGAAGCTGGATTACGTGCGAGAAGGCCTGCTACTAGTCCTGAAATTTTGACAAGGCACAGAAAAGCTCGTCAAGTTTTTCAAGAAATCACATCAATTGGTCTGAGCAAGATTGGAATAAACTCTTGTTTTCGGATGAGCCAAAGTTTTTTTTAAGTCTTCTGACAGACGAGAGAGGAGAATAGGAAAGCGATATATCCCTCAACATTGTCACTCCGAAGAAGCTATAGAGCTGGAAGTGTTGTGGTTTGAGCAAGCTTTTCTATGGAAGCTTGATTGTGTTATTAGAAGAAATTGTTCCTTATATGGCAATAACTGGCGACGGTTTTATTTTTATGCAAGACAATGCAAGGCCGCACACAGCTTGTATCTTTGGCACCCATCTTAAACCCATCAACACTTATAGAACGAGTTGTCCAAAAAGGATAAAAAGTCTATAAAAAATAATCAGTTTGCATGAATTAAAATTAGCGCTGTAAGAAGAGTATGAAAATATTGACAGCACTACATTCCAAACCTCATAAAATCATTGCCACGTCGAATGCAAGCAGTGATGAACGCAAGAGGATACTCCGTACTGAATTGAATATTTTCTTCATTGTTTCTATAGCAACATTTTTGGTCAAATAGTTTACTGTTTTAATTTTTTTGTTTAACTATATTTTATATTTTTGTTTAAAAATATCCAGTAAAATATATAATATAAAAATTATAACGATTGCAAATATTTACTTAAAAACCGATGATGGCCACTGTTTTTGCCTTTCAGAATTTATACATACATAAAACTAACCTAAGTTGGTGGGTCGGTTCTTTAAATTCTACCACAAATACATAAGTTTTTGATCTAATAAATACATTCATACAATATGTACAGATAAAATTTGGGGAGTCAACGGTGTATTTGATATTTCGCCAATGCTTCCCCGCTTTCACTCTGAACACAATAACCATAATACCAAGCCTAAGTTGGTGGGTCTGTATGCCAGACATTATGTTCTATTATAAAACTACACAAGTGGGCGCGTACACACACAACACATTCATTCACTCACTCACCAACCATTCTCCAACTCATTCATTCCTTACGGAAATAAAATTACACAGTTGGGTCTGTGGGGTACTCTATATTTCACCATAAACCCATTTATAAACTCACACACCTTCACTCAACCAATCACGTTAATAAATACATTCATTCTAGATGGGAAAAACCATTGCAAAGCCATCAAATGCGACATAACGATTTATCCGCTTCTAGTATGCCTATGATTTGCTGCCTAATACAATTTGAATATTGCACCTTGTCCTTGATATCCTGGGAAACGAAATCTTAAATTATTGAGATGAAACTCTCAAAATTGAACATATAGGGAATATGAGAATGATAAGGAGGGAAGCCTAATTGGCGAGAAGCAATGATTCTATGAGTATCTAGGATGGGTGTTAAACTCCTTAAAAGGAGTCTTTCAAGGATTTTGGACATTGAAGGAAGAGGTTTGATGGGTTCTAAGAGGATAAATTTTTTAGGGTCTTAAGGACATATATAAGGAGATATATTCATTTATAAAGGCAGGGTATAGCATATTGTTTTTAACATATTTTGTTAATTATATTATTAATTTAACAAATCAAAAAGTGGAAAGCAATAAATATACACGGAAATCCTGAAAACGTTTGAAAAGCTCATACACAATTCGTCCCTGCTTAAAACTATTCTCCAAAACAAGTTTGATTGGGGAAGTCATTCTTTTTAACTACAAAAAAATCTGCAATAATAAATACAGAGTAGACAGTGTGAGCAAACGTTAAACGTTTGGATTCCATTAAGGCTTTTTGTCCTGAACGGAATGGGTTTGAATGATTTCTGATGGAGTAGTACGCAAAGGGTCAGTCATTGTCTGGCTTGAACCCATGGATGAGGTTAATTAATCCCAGTTAATGAACGCGGCTTTAGTCTTGGAATCTTGGGAGACCACTATTATTAATAACCGAGCCACAGACAGCTATTATAAATTATGAGGTAATCCATGTCAGTAGATCAGCCGTGCCACCCAGCTGCGCCTAGATATGAATAGGTATATGGCCGTCCTTAGCAATCAATCTGTCAAAACATTGACCACTTGCCTGCACCAATCACCTCTATGGCCCAGCGTTCAATCCGATCGTCAATCAATGAACTCTGATAAGGCACGGCCCACGCTTACTGGCGTAAAAATCCTTTTCCAAACAATTAAATTACTCAAAATCTTATACAACTGGCGACGTTAGACTGACTAATGGGTAAAAAAATGAAGTTATCATGAAATAACACTTCGACAATTTTAAAATATATAGTTTATTATGTAAGAAACATGAAAGAAACTATTGAAAATATGGTCAGTTCAGTGTAAAAACCAAACGCTTCTTAGTTATTAGTTATAACTAATAAAAACTATTTCTTTTGTAGTTTAAAGTGATTTAGCATTGTTGGGCCAATTCTTACTACCTAGTTATAGTCAATTGTGTTTGAACGAATATAAATTTCACTTGGATTTAATAACTCATTGAACATATTGTAATCGACAAGTTTTATAGCATTATGTAAAAAAGAGGAAATATAAGAGTTGTTAGATGGGCTTTTCACAATCGAATGTCAATTCTTCAGTTACTGTTTAAGTGAATTATTTCACCTAGATTGGCTGGGTAGAAAGAAAATTAAAAATAAACAATAAATTACAATTAATTAAGGTTTTTAGTTGAGATAAAAAGTCAATGGACGAGCGGGATTCGAACCCACGATCTTCGGCTTGATACCGGCTAGATAGCTTGATAGCTCTACCACTTCAGCTATAGTGACCTCGATCCACTCGGACACCAACTTCCCATCGCATCCGCACCTTTTGAATTTTCCCTCCTTTTTGCCATTTTTCAAATGTCGTGTAATAGGATTGGATTCTCGACGACAAATGAAATGGCCACGGAGAGCTTTAGTGAAGTATACTTCTTTTTAAATCATTAAATTCACTAATTTCGTGGTCCGCTTGACATTATCTATTAAAATTAATTAAGGTTTTTAGTTGAGATAATGTCAAGCGGACCACGAAATTAGTGAATTTAATGATTTAAAAAGAAGTATACTTCACTAAAGCTCTCCGTGGCCATTTCATTTGTCGTCGAGAATCCAATCCTATTACACGACATTTGAAAAATGGCAAAAAGGAGGGAAAATTCAAAAGGTGCGGTTGAGATGGGAAGTTGGTATCCGAGTGGATCGAGGTCACGATAGCTCAAGTGGTAGAGCAACGGCGTATCAAGCCGAAGATCGTGGGTTCGAATCCCGCTCGTCCATTGACTTTTTATCTCAACTAAAAACCTTAATTAATTGTAATGTGTTAATTGGTCAAGCGGACCACGAAATTAGTGAATATACAATAAAATTGAGCTTCACATGCAATTGAATTACAATTATAGTTTGCCGGGACGACCTATTCTCAGGACTTGACCACTGCTATCCGACCCTCTAAAAATAAAAATGTAAAAAATAAAAAAAACCCTGCTTGGAAAATTTTCCAAGCCTACCGGTAATTTATTGTAAATAGCGAAAGCTGAAATTGCCGGTGGGCTGCGAGATGCAATGATACGCGTAACTCTGTGTATGCATGTATGTTCTTGCGTCCGCAAATTTAAGCGTATATAATTTAACAACACAATTAACTACTACTACTTAAAAGTGGACGGCTTATAAGTAGATATAGACAAATGAACAGTTATGGGTCAAATAGGTATTCCAATACTTGAGTAATTCCCAAATTTCAGCCACGCTCTTCAATTTGATACAGAAAAACCGACTGCTTATAATACACATCTGGAGGTCGGGCGTTTATTTATGTACAGCAAGCGGAAGACGGCCAAAGTGTACAAAAAGGAAGGATAAATTTTCGACGAATATAGTAGGTCGTGTATAAGATCAAGTGTAAGCCATGCGATTTTATTATGTTTTTTTACTAATTTAATTAAACGTCATAAAACAACAATTAATTAGCTTGTTGTCAAGAATATAAACGTATTTTTGTCTTTTTTGCTTTATGTGCTCTTTCAAAAACAGCTGGGCATTTAGGGTCATGCCCAGATATTTTGCTGTTGTCACTATATGTTACGATTGCTCAATTGATGGTAATTGAAGGAAAATGGTCCACTTTTATATTTTTGATTAATATGTACTGTTTTGAACAGCTTGGCTCTCAATTTTTTGTCCACTGACGTATTTTATTGCAAGCTTTTTGAAGGTTTGAAGTGCTTGACGCTCGGTTCTGTTGAAATAACCGCTGTATCGTCTGTAAAGGTTATTTGATTTTTACGCTAACAATTTTTGGAAAATCGTGGTGTATTTCAGCCACGCTCTTCAATTTGATACAGAAAAACCGACTGTTTATAATACACATCTGGAGGTCGGGCGTTTATTTATGTGAGCCAAGTAACTGATCTAGTAGACATGGCCCCTTGGGATAATCCCGCATTGATTCTCTTTTTTCCGAATATTTAAATTTTCGTTTAACTATAAATTGTCTACGATTTGATAATACATATTTGGTTTTGGTAGCCATCCTTCTTAATCTATTGATGAGACCTTCATCCTGGACTTTGTCATATGCTTGTGTTACGTCCATGAAGATAGCAGAATAAAAGTGTTCTCCTTCAACTCATTTTTCTATTAGATCTATTACGCATTGATTCTTGTCTATTGTTCTGCTTCTCCGGTTCAATTGCCTTACCCAAATATATATTTACTTCGTAAATAATTATTTCCTTGAGTGAAAAAGAAATGCGGGTCAAATATCACGTCTCAAACCATCCAACAATTTTTATCGCCACCAGCTAAATACGAGCCGTGTCGTAATGGACCAAAACTACTCCTAAAAGCTATAAATCTGAAGGCGTTACGACGAATATGGTAGGTGGGCTCCCAGCACGTCCCCGCCCAAGTACAACAACATTAACCGCATCACCTTCTAAACAAGTCTTGTTTTGATTTAGAGGAAAACTCCGCCATTAAACAGCCTTCCCTTCACCAGAAACATTTACTTTGTAAGTTGGGAACAGTATATCAAATAATAATTCATCACCAGGATATTCGTCATCATTGTTGCTTTACCCTTGATGGTGATTGAATTGTTATGTTCAATTTAAATTGTTTAACCCGTAAATGATGTACTGATCCATACCCAAGTGCAAACTTTTTCCCGCTTCACCAACAAAATGGGGGTTTCGTGATGGAAGAAATGTGGCATTACGATCCATTCTTCGCTTTTCCTTGATAACTGCATTTAGGTAGAAATGTGAATGATTTTAATTATTTATACTTTTTAACTAAAGTCCTTTTTGAGATGAAAAAGTGTTACGAGTGGGATTCGAACCCACGACCTTCGGCTAAATACGCCTCTTCTCCACCTCTTGAGCTATCGTGACGTTGATCCACTCGGACATCATCTCAACCTATATCTTGTCGACGTTTTGCCCTATTTTTGTGATATTTTCAAACATCGTGTAATCAGGATTTGATTCTTCGTAACTTATGAAGTGGCAATGGAGAGCTGTCAGCGAAGTAAGTAGTTCTTCAATTATTATATTAATCCATATATGGATAATTGAGCGTTTAGGTTGAGATTATAGTATTCCAGTTATTTTTTTTTTCGTGGAGTTCTATTTAAANGTCAGGATAGATCAATTGCAGGGTGTTTAGTTATGTATAACAAGCAGAAGACGCCCAAAGTTTACAAAACGGGTGGATAAATTATCGACGAATATATTAGGTCGTGTATAACATGTATAACATTGAGTGTAAGCCATGCGATTTTATTATGTTTTTTAATAGTTCAATTAGAATTCAATTCATTGGAAAGTAATGTGTAAACATGGAGATAGGAGAGGAAAACCAGGGAAAAGCAAGTTGCCAAGTTAGGCCCGAAATTTATCATGTATAAACGAGGGTTGGTTTTGTACAAGAAAATGTTGACTTAAAAGTTAAAGAAAAAAAGAGAAAATAAGGATAAAGAGCTGAAGTTGTGGAACACCAGGAAATTGAGTCCGGCCGGCCCCGAAGAGACGTATTATAGGCGTCAGGGTTTCGCCGGATTTTCCTCATCGTATTCAGCTAGATCCTAGATCGTGTAATCAGGAATGGTCCCGGAAGTGGCTGCCACCAGGAGGACGATTTTCCCACCGTCCGGATCGAATTAACAGGCGAAATCCAGGTGGCCAGAGACGACGGAAGGAGAGAGGACGTCGGCGGTGCTTCGGGTTCTCCTCCTTATGAGTAGCCAAGGCCATTCTGGAGTTAGGAATCAGGATGGATACCTTAAAGAAGGTTCGGAGATGGAATAAGGAGGAAGATTTACCCAGGGTACAGGCGAGGAAGAAAGCATTCAGGAAAAACAGTCGGATGGACACTCACAGAGAATGAGGAGCAGCGGCCATTGGGATTTAAATTCTGTGTGTTCGAGTTGAACGAGGCTTTATAGGTTGTTTTTATTTTGTTAGGTTTTCAAGTAGCTCAGAGCGCAAATTAATAATTATTTTGGTCAGTTTGTTGGTTAATCACAACCGTTAGTTTTGTTTTATTTAATTAACTGAAAATATGCTAATTTTAATTCGACTGTTTTTTTTTACATATTTTTATTAAGGTGTTGTTTTTCTTATTATTATTTGTTATTTGAGAGTATGTTATTTTCTATTTTATTGAACACAAAGCCAACCCTCCACATAGCCTCCAGAGGTGCGGGTAAGTTGGGATGATTAAGTTTTGTCTTCCTCTCTTCCCCTGTGCCGGAGATTTTTATTTATTTATTTTTTTAATTATCTACCCTTGCTCCCTTTCTCTTTATTTTTGACGTTCTATTTGTTAAAAATAGAACGACTGGCGCGCTACCCTGTTTATTTATTTAATCATTTATGTATAGGTATATATTTTTTAAATTAATATTTTCTCATACCCGTCTCTACAGACAGGCAATTTTATGTCGTAGCAGTAGTAAAGTTTTAAGCCTTGTTCAGTTTAACTTATAGTAAAACGTATTGACTAGCCTTGCCCCTCTGCTATCTACAATATCGTAATCTAGTTACAAGCAATTTTTTGTAATTTAAAATAGAAAGGATAACTGAAATTACACTTAAATCAGGGAACACACTTACCCAGCACAACGCAACGCAACGTGACCTCAACGCCACCCGACCCCTTGTCGCATGTCGCTGTGGACACATTTGTTCAACGTCAGACGATACTGTGTATATCATATATTATTCGCGATATGGATAGCTCTGAGGAATAATATGAGGAACAAATGGATGCAATGGCATCATCAACGATCTTCTTGCTTTCAAGGATGACAGTTTTGGTTCATGAAGTGAATATAATAAGAATAATAAAAATCCTTATCAAAAGATAAAAACGCAACAAATAAAATATATTCTTAATTACAACATAATTTACCCGATATACTCATAGCCCACGGGCCCTCGGGCTGGGAGGGGTTGTCGCCAGCAGATAAATTATGTAATAGAAAACAAGTAAAAATAACTCAACATTACAAATATATTCACTAATTTCGTGGTCCGCTTGACTAATTAATATATTACAATTAATTAAGGTTTTTAGTTGAGATAAAAAAAGTCAATGGCACGAGCGGGATTCGAACATTTGTCGCCGATAATCCAATCCGATTACACATTTGAAAAATGGCAAAAAGGAGGGAAAGCTCAATAGGTGGGGTTGAGATAGGAAGTTGATGTCCGAGTGGATCGAGGTGACGATAGCTCAAGTGGTAGAGCAGCGGCGTATCTAGCCGAAGATCGTGGGTTCGAATCCCGCTCGTCCCATTGACTTTTTTATCTCAACTAAAAACCTTAATTAATTGTAATTACAAAGATATATAAACTGAGTGATTTATATATTTATATTTATATTTTTTAGAAACTTAGGAATTATGATTTAGCTTCAATTTAAAAAAATCTACAAATGAACCATTATAATTGTGTAAGCGGATTAACATAAATAATTTCATCTCAAAAATTTAATTTCATAATCAGATTATACCTACAATTTCATGCTCATTACGTTCAAAAAGTCACGAAATTCTTCAAAACGTTAATATAACCTTATTAAGACACAATAAACCATATTCTAGTAGTATAGAGGGGTGTCGGTGGCCGCAACGGTTTAGGCGTTGACACAGCGCTCATCACTGTAAGGTAAAGGTCCCGTGTTCGAATCCAGCGGCCCTGCATTCGAACCCGACATACTTACAAATTGACTTTTTCAAAAACACCGGCACCCTGATGGTTTATATGACCTCTGCAGTTGTGAACCCTCGTATGGTATGGTATGGTGGAAAGGATACTGGGAAGCGTGGTTTGTATTCCCCAGGCACTGCAACCTTCTGGCCTATTGTACCTTCCTAGTTCATTAGTTCAGTCAATAGACTCAATCCTTCTTCTTAGAAGTATCAGGTCATTGACTGTTATTGCTGCAATTTGGTTCCCTGAGTCTTTTTCGTACGTTAGGTTAAACCTCCATTGAGCTGTTGCTTCGCATTCGAAGATCCACCTGATGTGATCTTGCTATTTAAAGGCAACATCTCAGAAATGGGGACATTTGGAAATCTCCATTGAGATGTTGCTTCGCATTCGAAGATGATATGAGTGGCTGTTTCCTCCTCCTCATTACATAATCTGCAAATGATCATAATTGTATATACCCATGTTGTGTAGATGTTTTGTCAGATACCAGTGACCGGTTGCAGCGGGCGCACCGACGTAAAAAAAGTATAGAGTATAAAGCATCTCTTTACAAAATATGTATATATTATCGCAATGTTTTCATAATTGCGGTAGCCCTATAACTGTGCACCATAACACAGTAAAGCCCGGGACACACTAGTGAAAATTTTAAGCTTGGGAGTGAAAGAGATTTTAGTGCTACTATCCATTTTTTGTAAATTAACTGATGTATTGTTTGAAATTCTTTCTTCGTATTGGATACTCATGCACGATCGTAGTGCATGGAGGAACTTTCTCTTCTTTTCCTCATGTCATTCCACGTGATTGCATTTTCTGTATGACCTGTTCCTTCGTTTCGATGGGTGTGTAGAATGCATTTTTCAGAGTTTACCATACGTAAAAATATATTGGGGCCAAATAAGGGCTCCTGGCTGGCCATGCCACACGAAGCATATATCTAATTTTTGTTACCAAATAATTTTTTTTTCATTAAATGTTTTTATTAAAAATATGACATGTACGATGTTCTTGGGTTGCTGATCTCCTTCGGTTTGATATCTCGTTTTTCAACTATGCAAAAGAGATTTTACTAAGAAAAGCTATAAAAATATAAAAGTGAGTATGTTTTTGGAAAACTTATAAAACAAGGCCACTATGGTGAAATCTCCAAAAATTTTGATGGAAAAGTCATTGCACGAGTTACAATTGAGTATTTAAAAAAACACGGGTTTTGTCATTTGTTATTCTTGGGGGGCTACTATGTATTCGTAAGCGCGAATTTTTCAACAGAAACGTTTTTATTTTGTGAAAAATGTAATGTAGTTTGAGAAATAAAGGGCACATTGGTATTTTCATGACGGTAAGTTGAGCAACTATGATTTTATATTTTAAAAAACCGATTTTAGACTAAAATCATAAAAATCTTAATACCTTTTATTATTATTATTTTGTTTTTTTTTTTGTGAACCCACGATGGCAGTATTGACATTTAACCCTGTAACACCCCGCATGGCTGCAATATCAATTACAACGCATTTAACAGTTATTTGCTAGTCGATTTTTTAAACAGAAATTTTTCAAAAAATTTTGGGAGGTCGGTAAAAACATGGGCTGTAAAATTCATAAATACAGTCTAAATATCATACTACTGAAGCAGCGCAAGATGAACAGCGACGTGACAAACAGAATTTTACAGTGCGATGCGGAGTTCAGTAATCATGTTTTGCTTAATAAACCAAGAAGCACCCTGGAGAAACTGTGCGGCAAGGGCATCAAACATTAGAAATACTCATTATTTAACTAGTTTGTACATTAGATTTATTTTATTGATTTTGTAGTGATACTCTGAAAAAATGCATTGTAGTCTACTACGTCGGGACATTTACTATCTAAAACCTCTCTCTTTTCCAAAGTTTAATGAACTCCGATGGGTACAAAAATTTAGGTAAATTGTTTCACCTTAAAGTTGGCCAACAAAGTATAAGTTCCTACTGCTGGATATTAAACTAATCCAAACTCGGACAAAATGAATTCATTCATCAAATCACTGTACCAACAAGTTTAAAGTCTGACAGTCATTTTTTAACATACAAAACAAAACCTAAGCAGGAGTTACAAATCTTTAAGAGATAATTAATTATGTCAAAAATTGTACAAAATTTGAAATTTTTATTTTAAAGGATGGGAAAAGTATGCTGTTCTCGTGATAACTTTCTCTTCGACTGTCGTTTTTTGTGTAGTCATGCTAACCCTAAGCATATAATTTTATCATTAAAAACAGACTTAAAAATTTAAAGCAAAACCATCATTAAAATGACAAAGCTGTTTGAGAAATACTTATTATTTGTTTTTATTTTTTTATTCTATTAATACCTGGGTTTTGGGATTCCATCAGCCCGAGAATGGTGGTAGCGTCCGTAGTGCCCAGAAGGTCAGGATCCCGGAAACTATCTTCACAACTTCCTATAAGGTCTCAACAGACTATAAAGGAGAGGAAGAACACAGAAGAGCATCAGATACAATGACATGGTACACAGATGGCTCCAAAACAAATGAAGGAACTGGATCAGGCATTTTCTGTACCAGCCCAAAACATGAGCAATCAATCTCATTAGGGAATATACTTCTGTCTTTCAAGCGGAAATACATGCCATCAATGCTTGTGCCCTGGAAAATCTTAGAAGAGGTTACACTGACAAAAAATCCTCATAAGATAAGACATCCAAGCAGCCATTAAAGCATTAGCATGTAAAAGAATTACATCAAAACTAGTCAGTGAATGCATCCAAAATCTCCAAAACCTGGGAAAACACAACAACCTGATGATATCTTGGGTGCCAGGGCATAGAGGAATTTTGGGTAACGAGGAAGCAGACAAACTGGCCAGAGGAGGATCTGCAAGACCATACATAGGCCCCGAACCTATCCTTGGGATAACAAAAACAAAATAGAATCCTCCATCGCAGAATGGATCCAAGCAAAACAAAAAGAGAAGTGGATAAACTCTAGCGGTGCTAAACATAGTAAACTTATGATGAAACAACCTTCACCAAGATTTGCAAAAACACTGCTGCAATTGGAGAAGGCAAAACTCAGAGGAGTGGTGGGACTACTAACCGGTCACTATTATCTGAGAAAACATCTACACAACATGGGTATATACAGCGATGATCCCATCTGCAGATTATGCAATGAGGAGGAGGAAACAGCCACTCATATCATCTTCGAATGCGAAGCAACATCTCAATGGAGGTTTAACCTAACGTCCGGTAAAGACTTAGGGAATAAAATTACAGCAACAACAGTCAATGACCTGATACTTCTAAGAAATAGGATTGAGTCTATTGACTGAACTAAGGAACTAGGAAGGTACAATAAGCCAGAAGGCTGCAGTGCCTGGGGAATACAAACCCCGCTTCCTAGTACCCTTTCCACCATACCAATACCATATCAATATATACTATCCCTAAGCATATAATCTATCACTATCTATCCACTGAAAAAATCTTTCGACACTTACTAAAAAAACCCTTTCCTTACCAACCTTCTTTTACTATTCTACCTTAGAACAACAAACTTACCATCGCAATGGGAATTTTCTTCGGTATGATTCTAAAGCCTAAAACACCTCATAAACTCAAAATCCTGAAACCGATTCTCCCCATACTTCAATCCCATCACACAACCACCAGTTTGTGTTCAGAGGATTCCACCATTCAGCACTGCCATCGCGCTGTAGACATCATCGCTACCGCTCATGAGCGAAAGGAGTGCTACTCCGCATTCCTAGGAGTGAAGGTGAAGTAAGCTTTTAATCGAGTATGACTTTCAGTGCGGCCTGGAGCTTAAGAGAGTCCTTCCTCTCACCAACTTTACTCCAGGGTTGGGATATTTTGGATGAATTCACAGACTAATTTTGATGAGATTTTTTTACATGCTAATGATTTAATATCCGCTTTGCTATCCGATCTTATGAGGATTTTTTTCCAGTGTAACCTCTTTTATGATTTTGTAAGGCAGAAACGTTGATGTCATGTATTTCAGCTTGAAATACCGAGGAGTATTGCCCAAACGAGTTTGATTGTTCTTGTTTTGCGCTTATACAGAAATGCGGTTACTTCCTTTGTTTTGGCGCCATCTGTATACCATATCATTGTATCTGATTTCCACCTGAATTCTCCTTCTCGTTTGTAATCTGTAACTTCATAGGAAGTTTTAATAGTGTTTCCAAATGTCCCCATTTCTGAGATCTTGCCTTTAAATAGCAAGATCACATCAGGTGGATCCTGCTGAACTCATCCTTCTATAAAACACCCTTTTTCCAAAATTCTTTAATCACATTGCAAAATGTATGATGGCAAAAATGGAATGTCTCTATAGCATTTCAAACAACTTCTACTTATCTTATTCTCAAAGTGACAATTTTTTTTTGTCGACGTTTTGAATAAATAGTTTATTATGTTTAACTTTTAGTATACATTCACTGGTTTACTAGTTTTGAAGCAATTTTGGAAACAGATAATCTGGGTCACATGGGAAACATCCCTGTAATACATAGTATCTTGAGAGTCAACAGTAAAATTGTCCTTGAGTGTGTATAGGCGCGGGCGCAGTGTTTCCATTATAACTGTATTCTCAATATTAAGCTTTTTTTCTTTTTTATTAATTGTTTTAATATAATTTATTTATCTTTGTTGTGCGAACAGGCAAATGAACAATCTTCTATGTTAGTGAACAGAGAAAAAATATATACTAAAATTAATTAAAGTTTTTAGTTGAGATAAAAAAGTCAGTGTCACGAGCGGGATTCGAACCCACGACTTTCGGCTAGATACGCCGCTATTCTACCACTTGCTAGCTATCGTGACTTCGATCCACTCGGACACCAACTGCCCATCTCAACCCCATCTTTGAATGAATTGGCATTGAAAAATGGCAAAAAGGAGGGAAAATTCAAAGGTGGGGTTGAGTTAGGAAGTTTTTACTGTTGACTCTCAAGATACTATGTATTACAGGGATGTTTCCCATGTAGAGACCCAGATTATCTATTTTCAAAATTGCTTCAAAAGTCTTAAAATTGGCATATATATTGATATCATATTTCCCTTTGGGTCGGCTTTAAAATTGGCGATATAAATTATACATTTTTTTCTATTTTTTATAATGTTCAGGAAAGAAAAGTTTGAAACGTGAAAGTTTAGCAGCGATTATGGATATAGCCGAATTGGCTGCCATTAAGCACATTTAAGAGCGGAAGGGTTAAGATAATAATTGACTCGAGGAAGATAATGCTGCTCATTTGGTTAGAATCGACCTACTGTGCACAGCTTTCATAAAAAGATTAAAAGCACAATTATATTAAATGCTTTATTTTCACTTTTAAGAATACACAAAATGTTCAAATCTGAAAGTTGAATAGCGAGAAAAAAAATTCGTTTGTGTTTCGAGTTATATATTCTTATTTTTTCCCGAGAAACGGTCAGTTTTATCAAGTACTGTTCCATACACAAGACCAACACATAACATTCATATATTTAAAACTTATTTATCATTTTTGTTTAATTTTAAATTTAATATCCGTTTTAAAGGATAATTAAATTGTATTCGTTGGTACAGTCGTAAATGACTAGTATCACTGGTTATAGCTTTTATACAATAACTCTATTCGACTGGGTTCATAGAGAAATTCAAACTAACTTCAATTAACAACTTCTAATTAAACTTTACAATTTAAGAACATCATATTGGTAGGGTTGGAAGGGAATCCTTTTAAACGAACTGCTTCCTGATAACGAAATGGCTTCATCCAGTAAAATACCTTCCCAAACTAGACCATTTAAATGTAACTTTCAAGGAAAAAAGGACCAGCAATAAATTGTAAATAGAAGAAATGGACTACGGTTCCTGGGTTTAATTTGATGTATAAACGGAAAAAATTGCTGCACGTATGTTTGGGCTAGCTACTTCGCGAGGTAGCTCGCCCAACATCATCAATTTCGTTCAAGATTAACAAAGGACTAACTAAAAGAGATTGTTCATTTTCTTGTTCACACACCAATGACAAACGAATTACAATAAAACAAAAGTAGTAATGAAATAGAAAAGAAGAAAAAAAATTAAAATTTCACATACAATATTAGTTATAATGAAAAAATCTTAACACAATGTTAAAAAATAAACGAAACAAATCATTTCTAATTACACGGATTTTTTTCATCACGTAACAATAAATTAGTGGCGTTATGAATTTTCCTCAATTATTTCAAGGGTTATGTGAAGAAAACTTACAATCTAAACATTCATAGCATCCTGGATAAATGAAAATATAATGTAATCAATATCTATATACCGTGTTTAAAGAAAAACGCAACCGAATTATTAGAAACCGTTTAGCCCAAGTAGATTGATAACAGTGTTCAGCAACTAATTACATTAAAGAAAAAAAATAAGGATACAATAACTCAACTTGTTTTCAACTTAAATTTTAGCCTATTCAGGTCAAGATTTTTATTGAAAAAGCGAAGTATCTCATTTAAAAACTAAGGTAAAAACTTGTCAGGAAACAACTATACAAAATCTCGAGAAGAAAATAAACTTCATGAATACTGAACAAGCTACCAAACTTTCAGTTTGCCGAGATTTCGAAAATTCCTTACTGAAATTCTATTGAAATTGATAATGTTCCCAAGACCGAAGGTGAGTATCTGTTCAACATATTGTTTTTTTTTTGTTTTTTTTTTGCCTTATGATCTTTGCATATTAGCCATGACGAATTCTTATATATATGTTGTTCAAATTGGGGGTTATCGGGAAAAAAGGGCCAGGGGCGACGGTGGGAATCGAACCCACGACCGCGGCGTGAGAGTCTCTCATGCTAACCACTCGGCTACCGCGGTCCCTTATTGAACTTAATTTCATTAATAATCCAGGTCTTGCCGAAAAATGAATAAATTGACGAGATTTACAAACTTCCACGAAAAGCAGGCAATTTTTTATTTTTTAAAACATTCGAATAAAACAGACTTTATAAATAATAAAAGCAAAACGCAACAAAACTATTACTATAACTATTAATAATCGTTCTGTTTCAAAGGAACTATCCCTCCCGTCAAAGAAGCACTCGCTTATCATGAGCACTGTCGGTAAGTGGCAATTGAAGGGTGCAATTACTTGGCTCATATAGAGAGCGCGTAGGAGATATGACAGTTCTACTTAAGGACAGCAGCGAGAAATAAGATTGTTTTATTGTACATAATACTGATAGTTTCATGTCCCACAAGTGTGCTCAGAGTTAATGTATTTATTGGCATGAATGTGTAGTATGAGGCTAGTTATGTATTAGGTGTATATGGTGACCGAGGAATATTGAGAACTTCATTGAGTAACACTCCCCTAACTGAGTAAATAGTAAGTAACTCGCAAAGAATATATTTAAGAGTGAGTGAAAATGTCAATGGGTTGGGAATTAGAAGCTGATGTCGTTGGGGACTGAAACGACCAACCAACCTACTCGCCCGGACGGATAAGACCGAGGTCTGACCCCGGACTGCCAACACCCGGGGTGGGTGGGTGATTCTCTCTCACTCACTCTCTTTTCCTCTCTCACTCTCTCTCGCCCTCACACTCTCTCTCTCTCACTCTCACACTCTCTCTCTCTCTTTCTCTCTCTCTCTCTCTATATATATCTGTCTCTCTTTGGCTGGCTATCTCTTTCATTTTCTCCCTCTCTAGCGGCTTTCCCTCTAACTCTCTCACACTCTCTCTCTCTCTTTCTCTCTCTCTCTCTCTCTCTCTTTCTCTATCTATCTATCTATCCATCTATCTCTATCTATCTATATATCTATCTTTATCTCTCTCTCTACCTGGCCTACTCTATCTCTCTCTCGCTGGCTGGCTTTTTATTTTTCTCATTATCTCCCACGCTCCCTTTCTCCCTCTCTTTCTCTCTCTCTCTCTCTCTCTCTCTTTCTCTATCTATCTATCTCGCTCGACCTGGCCAGCTCTATCTCTCTCTCGCCGGCTTGTTCTTTATTTCTTTCATTACCTCCAACGCTCTCTCTCGCTCTCTCTTCCTCTCCTCACCCCCTCTCTGTCTGTCCCCGCTTTCGCTCTGTCTGTCTCTCTATCTCTCTCCCCCTCTTTCTCTCTCTCTCTCTCTCTCTCTCTCTCTCTCTCTCTCTCTATCTATCTATCTATCTATCTATCTATCTATCTATCTATCTATCTATATGTCCATGTTTATCTCTCTCTCTACCTGGCCATCTCTATCTCTCTCTCTCTCGCTGGCTGGCTTTTTATTTTTCTCATTAGCTCCCACGCTCCCTTTCTCCCTCTCTTTCTCTCTCTCTATCTATCTATCTATCTCGCTCGACCTGGCCATCTCTATCTCTTACTCGCTGGCTGGCGCTTTATTTTTCTCATTATCTCCCACGCTCCCTTTCTCCCTCTCTTTCTCTCTCTCTATCTATCTATCTCGNGTACGTATGTATTATACATATATTATGCCTGGTATATTGATATTAAGTACATAATTATATTTACACATTCCTCTTACTCGTGACTGTTCTAAATACAACTGTGGATCGACTTAACTATTCACACCAATAAATTCATTCTCATAGAGGGATATTTACCGGGATTTTGATATGACGCCAGTGCCCTACACTTTCATACATAATACAAATCTGTAGTATGGCTAAATGTACTCCAAAATATAATTAATCAAATCGTAAACATAGCAGCACTAAATTGGCCAATTTACTTGACCTTTTATTTCTGTGCCATTCCATATTTTTGCGTTCTGTAAACGGATTTATTGTCCTTAGCATCATATAATTCACGCTAATTGGTTTACAAAACTTTTAACAAAAAAAAGATGTAATTTTTGATTATTTTTGTTTTCAGAATTCCTGATTGTTATTGTTTAAAGTAAGGTTTTAAAAAAATCTACAGAAATTAAAGAGCTGTATTTTATTCAATTTTCATCTTTTATTTAATTCAGTTACAGTACAAAATGAAATTGAGTTCTGAAAGAAAACTTTAATATAACTAGAACGATTGGATTTATTTATATTGGATCATTTTTTAGAATAAGATTTTCAAAATGTGTGAAATTTATTTGTCAAATTGGGCATCACATTTGACAAAAAGTTTAAAAACTTATAAAAATTCTAATAGCATCAGCAGATTATTGTACATCAAAAATTACTTACGGAACCATACTTAGTTTTACGATAAAAAAGCAGAGCAAAAATAAAAGTCAAAGTCTTTTATAGAAACTCACACGTTATATATTCGAACATTAATCGTAAATAAAATTAAAGAACAAAAATGAACATATTGGAATTGTTGAAATTGTTATAACGGGATTTTATTGCTCAAGGAACCGAAAAGAATTGTATTCAATAAAATGGCCATGCAATGTTCCACCAATATTTACTGTTTCAGTTAAGTCAATCGGATTACGGGAATGATTAATGGTATTAATGGGAATACTGATTGCTTATCAATTATATCCGTTAAGCCGTTCTCCATTGTCATGTGTGCAATGTGTTTTGTTTGAATCGAAATAGAACTTTTGTTTTAGCACTGAGGAAGCGTTTATTTTTTTTTTTTTCATTATTATCTCAATCCTACCATCAGTAGTATATGGATTTGCACTTTGGTCCAGGACAGCTGATCCCTGAAGAGTCGATAAACCGCATCCGCAATAACCCGACCGTTACCAGTTTGAGTTTCCGCTAACCGCCATTCAAACGCTCTCGTTGAACGTGCCCGGTACGAAGATTAAATAGAATCGAGCGGCTCGAGTGCTCACTTTAAAAACGAGGGCAGAAGCGGGCGAAAAAAAAAATACTGTAAACTGATTAGTTGCAAATTGATGATTTCAAAAAACGTTTTCCCCATAAACTTCCTATCTATCGAAACAATTAAACGTTAAACAGCCATACGGAATCCTAAAAACCTACTAAACAACGCGAGTTCAATTAATTACCATTTTACTTATTACTTTTTCATTTTTTGCGATTGAAATATAATATTCTGTATGGAATGGGCCAATTTACATATACTGTTCGAAAGCAAGGTTTGATGAATAAGAGGTCGTATTGTGTTTCTTTGACGAGGATTTCCGGCAAGTTTTATGATTTCCCAACGCCAATTTCCCTTTAATACCGTAGAGACCACCACCGCAGAGTAAACGTGATGAAACATTGCTTTACTCTAAAGTGCCTGGTAACACCTCCATTCTCATTAGTAACTCCCAGGTGTCGGCATTCCAGAAATACCATTTCGCCAACATGGTCTAAATCTTTGGCCAATCATTTTTAACTGTTTTTGTTTTAAAAACGGTATCAATACTAAATTGAAATTATCATGCACCGCAGCGCAAGTTAAAAATAGAAGATTAAGATAAAAGCATATCTAAAATGTCGTACATTTTCCAAACCAAATTATGCGCTTTTTCTAGTTCCAATTCAACTTTTCAGTAAGGATTAAAAATAGATAATAGTAACTTACAATTACATCAACTTCCTATCTCAACCTCACCTATTGAGTTTTCCCTCCTTTTTGCCATTTTTCTAATGTCGTGCAATCATTTTGATTCTCGGCGACAAATGAAATGGCCACGGAGAGCTCTAGTGAAGTATACTTATTAAATTCACTAATTTCGTGGTCCGGTTGACCAATTAATATCTTACAATTAATTAAGGTTTTTAGTTGAGATAAAAAAGTCAATGGCACGAGCGGGATTCGAACCCACGATCTTTGGCTTGATACGCCGCTGCTCTACCACTTGAGCTATCTTGACCTCGATCATCTCGGAATTTTTTGAATTTTCCCTCCTTTTTGCCATTTTTCACTAAAGCTCTCCGTGGCCATATCATTTGTCGCCGAGAATCAAAATGATTACACGACATTTGAAAAATGGCAAAAGGAGGGAAAATTCAAAAGGTGCGGTTGAGATGGGAAGTTGGTGTCCGAGTGGATCGAGGTCACGATGGCTCAAGTGGTAGAGCAGCGGCGTATCAAGCCGAAGATCGTGGGTTCGAATCCCGCTCGTGCTATTGACTTTTTTATCTCAAATAAAAACTTAATTAATTGTAGTATATTAATTGGTCAAGCGGAACACGAAATTAGTGAATTTAAGTTATAATTAACCATGTGTCTCATTGTTTCAATGTCCAATGAATGAAAAACGAAGCAAAAAAAAAAAAATAATAATAATTCAGCACATAACTAATAGATGGTGGAGTTGAGATTCATAAAATCAGCGTCAGAATTCCAAAACAAGAAAATCCTTAGGGGAAGAAAAATGTAAACAGGTAATATGAGGCATTTCATGTCAATACGCCCATTCATCCCGTCTGAACGCCTTCCGACGAGAAGGACGTGATGACAGATGACTATTGAAAGATAGACTTTGAATCGTAGTTGTATTCCTCATAGAGCTTTTAACGTCGAAATTCATCAATTTATCTTTGCCAGTAAAAAAAAAAAGTCATTTATCTTATTATACCATCAGATTTTCAACTTTAACCTGTCATATCTGAAATATTAAAACAAAAATTTTATAAAACAATATAATGAAATCGCTATATCCTTTATTAATATCAAATTAGTCTGTAAAGCCTAATAATTAAGAAGCGTGTCCTCGTTCTAAAGAAGAAATTCTATGACGAAATATCACTATACGAACTGCCCAACTGGAAGATCTAACTCAAATTGTGACTCACTTCTTCGCAATACCCGATTACCTACATGTTATGTCAAAAATAAATTTTTGGGTGTTATGATACAAACGTAAGCCAGGTTTTTTTAAATAACCTTAACAAACTTCACTCCTTGAGATGCAAAGGTTCCTATAATTCGTGAAAGATGCATTAGTAGCTTTCGCTACCGCCCCTCGCAATAGCCTGTTTAAAGTAATGTTGCAAACTGTAATTGACCTGCAAGTTTGCTAGTGCTTGTTCAAGGATTAACAGCTAGTGTCAAAACATGAAGAGGTCTTTGACGGTCTGGTCTAACTTAACTATTAAGTTATTGAAGGTTGACATGGCATCTGCACATTTATTCCCAATATCTCAGTGAAAGTTAGGTTGGTTGAATACATTTTTTGTGTTGTCTTAAAATCGCTGGAATTTCAATACTGATTTAACTCAATTTTTTCTAGCTTTTAGGAAGGTGAGAAATTAAAAATATAGTCATAAATCTATTGGATTACAAACACATGTATTTTCAAACAATTGGATGTTGAAAAGGCAAAAATGAAACAACGTTCTTTCATGTTAATGGGCAAATTATGGGACGACGACTAGTCCATGTCGGCCTTAGGCAAGGAGCCGACCTAAGTCCCTTCTTGTTCTCTTTCTACACATCCACATTTAAAAGTATGGCTTTAGAACAGATACACTTTTCCCAGTTTGCTGACGATATAACACTCTATACTATCGGAAACGACGTAGACGAGACAATAGAGAAAATTAGCACACCTATAGATAGCTATATTAATTGACCCAAGAATCTAGGGAATCAGAAGGAAAAAGTTCAGACATGTTTATAACACGGAAGCGAAGACTGGTACAACCCGAATTCATAAAGAGTGGAACAATAAAAGAAGCGACAACCATGAAATGAAAAACAGTTTTTAGGTACAATACTTGACCGGAAGCTTTTATGGAAACCACATGTAGAATACACACAGGCGAATGCGAGAAGGCCCTAAACGTATTAAGGGCTACTTCGAGAAGAAAGTATGGCGCCCATCCCTCCATATGTACTATGACATATAAGTACCTCACTCAATCAGTCGTGGAATATGGAAGTATTTTCTTTGGGAACGGAGCCAAAACACATTTAAAGACTCTTGACCGAATACAATTCAGAGCGTTAAGAAGTTGCTTGGGAGCAATGAGATCCACGCCACCAATGTTTAGTAGTATGTAAGTAGAATCAAATATTCCCCCTCTAAATACAAGGTTATGCGACTCGCCAACAGAATCCCCTAATAGATGAAATGCTGGATATGATAGAGAAAATGAAAGAAAAAGAGGTCGACATCCATTTCATCTGAGTCAAAGCGCACCATGTAAATGGGCACAACAACGAAGTAGACTTACTCGCAAAAGACGCTGCACAGAATGGGGTTCCTTACAACATTATCGTCAATGTGACATCAGGGATCACCTGAAACAAATTGCAAGAAGGAACTGGCAAAAACAGTATAACGAGTCCAAAATAACGAAATGCAAGTAGTACGTTAATATACATCCTAGCATCCAACACAAATCCTGGTACCTTAATGTGAATAGGCGAAGAAAGTTCTTCTCTACGATATTCAGGTTACGATTTAATCATAACCAATTACCATGTTATGGTAATACCACACTGCCAAATTGGTATTGTTAACAGGGCCAGTTGTGAATGCGACACGAGGACCATTGCCGATTAAAACCACATTATCTTGGCATGCCCAAAAGACACGATGGATAGGAAGGTTTTGTTCTCAGACCTAAAAAAAATTGAATAAAATGCCCAACAAAAATGGATGTCGTACTCTCAGACACAAAAAACATCCTGGATCACGATGCACTCACAGCCTTTATAAATAAGAGCAATATACATATTTGACAATATGAAGTACATACTGCAGAGACGCATAGAAAAATAATCTGACTCGTTTGTGGCGTGGGGTGACTCTGGGACGGGTGTGTTTGGATGGTGCTGGGCTGTGGGGTTGGGTGTCATAAGCGGTTTGGGCGTTTTTTGCCCCGGATTCCATGGGGATGACGTCTTTTCCATGATGTTGTAAATGGTTTTTATCCACATCCCTAAAATGGAACTCGTATGTAGGCCCTAAATAAAAAAATAAATAACTGTAAGTCTCCCGCTATCCGGCTGCTCCTTGGCTTGCCCCATCCGGCTTCCACATCCTGCGAAGGAGGGAGAAAAATAGAAATGGCGGGTGTCCAAACGGCGATGCCAAAAAAAATTGAAAAGATTGAATTTGTATATGATAATACAAACTGTTCAACCATGTAATATTACAGAATCATGGGGCGTCGGTGGCCGCAACGGTTTAGGCGTTGACACGGCGCTCATCGCTGTAAAGTAAAGGTCCCGGGTTCGAATCCAGCGGCCCTGAATTGGAACCCGACATACTTACAAATAGGCTTTTTTTTCAAAAACACCGGCATCCCGAGGGTTTATATGACCTCTGCTGTTGCGAACCCTTGTAAAAAATAAATTAATTAATTTAAAAAAATAAAAAATTAAACCAAACCTTACTCTGTGTTACAGGCTGACGCATAAAGTAACAACAAAATATATTTAAAGTATAAAAATTTCCAAAAAGAAGAAACGAAAATTGATTGTTCATTGCTAGATAGTTAAAAAATTGTCCAAAAAGAAAAGTAGAGAGTGTCCTCGTAAATCCCAACGCACCTTCCGCGGTAGGTGTAATCAGGTGGAAAGGTCGGCTCGGTTTTGCCCTCTCCTCGGATTTTCCATGTAAGATGGAAATCGGTACACAGTATAAAGAAAAAAATTATAGACAATTTGCAATTTTGGAACAATACGTGTAACAAGGCTATTTTACATCCTTACAAGCAGGGAACCAACTTACTCGACGCAACAACAATGGGGGACTTAGTAGCATCGCATAGCGTAGAGAAGGGTAGTACTGCGTGGCATCGGGCATATGCGCACGGGGTAATACAATCTTATGGAAAATTGGACATTAGATTTACGTCGGGTGGCTTCGGGTCACGTCGCGTTGCGTAGCGTCGGGTGTGTTCCCCCGCACGCTTTTTGTTTCAGGGTAAGAGAAAAATCAGGGATTTGGTAATTTGTATGGTCAGCGATATGTCCAGGTGACTGGTGACGTTTAATAACTACAATGACGTCACAAAGCGATATTAGAGCTCGTCCGTTCAGTGGATTATTACTTCTTTGGAAGAGAAGTTAACACACCTCCCTTTCATTTCGGTATATTATTTTATTTTTAAATAACTAACTAGAAAACAAGGGTTTGATATTTCTTAAGCACTACAGGCTTATTATAAGTTTCCTAGTTCCTTACACACTATCTCTCTCTCTCATTCTCACTCTCTCTCTCTCTCTCTCTCTTTTTTTCTTTGCGAAAGCTCAAACAACATTGCATTATCGCATTATCTCTCTTCCTCTCAACTCACTCTTCCTCCTTCCGTTTCTTGCTCACACACTCTCTCTTTTTCTCTCTCTCTCTCTCACTCTCTCTATGTTTCTCACCATTTCTCTCTTCTCTCTCACTCTCTCTATGTTTCTCACCATTTCTCTCTTCTCTCTCTCTTTTTTCTTTGAGTAAACTCAAACTACATTGCATTATCGCATTATCTCTCTCTCTCTCTACCTCTCAACTCGCTCTTCCTCCTTCCGTTTCTTGCTCTCTCTCTCTCTCTCTCTCTCTCTCTCTCTCTCTCTCTCTCTCTCTCTCTTTCTCGTACGGCAACAATATTACCGCTTTTAAGAATTTTTCTCAATTTTTTTAAAGTTTAAAATTCTACGTTTAAAATAATTTGTTGAAGTAGTGAGGAACATTTTAGATAAATACATTTTTCATTTTTGTCGACGTTTCGACCGTTATTCACGTCGTCTTCAGGGCATAAAGTTTGATGCTAGTGTTGCGGTGTCATGTTAGTTTCGTGTAAAATTGTTGTGAGCAACATAATAATGGTCAGATAAATAATTAGTAACAAATAAAGGTCGAACCGTCGGCAAAACAATGAAAAAGGTGTTTGTCTAATTCTGACTGCTTCTCCCTACTAAAACAAGTTATTTCACATCCGGTCGCTAAATTACACATTAAATAATGCCATTTTTCAAGTTTAGAAGTTATCATTTTTTCAAACAATTTTGAATTAGTAAAACCTGCCGCTTTTCTACAGCGTTTGCAATTATCAAGGCTATAAAGACACAAATGTGCCGTGAGTGTAAAAGCCCGGTTTTAAAAGCCAATTAAAGAAAGAGAAGTCATTTTCTACCATTATCCCAACGGGTTACAAAAAAGTAAATTTCATTAAGTCCATTGAATTTCTTTTAACATTCAACTATCAACCGAACAATGGATCAATTTCATTAAAATAATCAGTTATATTTAATAATGTTGTTTATTCGCATTTCTGAATTAACGAGGAAAACCTGATCGCTTAGAGTTCTTTTCTCAGTATTATCATTATTTTTTGTTCTGATTTTATAACAAAAATTGAACTTCCGACAATACCACACTTTCCACTTTGAACCAATACAAAATTAAAAACGATGCTTTGTTTTTTTCGTGTTAAACTAACTTGCGCGTTACCCTCCTTCATATTATGTTATCTAAGGATCGTGTGTATTACTCAACCCTGCAAAGTTGCCGCTTTAATTTGATGCATACAATGTTCCCGGAGTCGTGAAACATTTTCCATATCTCACCTTCATACAAAAACCCATATGGATAATGTTTCGAAGTTTTACAATGGCTCACCTTGTGAAAAGGAAGGATTAAAGAATGATGCCCATGGAATTCCAGCACGTAAGACGTTATTAAACATTTCCCATTTTATTAAAGAAATTTAAATTTCTATGTAGGTCAATAAAAGTAAAATAATTTAAAACGGAGAGAGAGAGAGAGAGAGAGAGAGAGAGAGAGAGAGAAAGTGAGTGAGAAAGAGAAATAATAGGCGCAAAGAAACTTATTGAAACACTAATTGCATAATTACACGTCGATACATACCAAAAAATTAATTTCTTATCTGCGCTTTTGAGCCATTTTTTTTATAAAAGAAGAGAAGTTGGAAAAATGACACACAAGTCGTACGCCAACTGCCACTAATAATAAATTTAAGCATCAAGTGGTGGTTGTATGCATCAAACAGGCATTTTTGCTGACGAAGTTTATGCTTAATAGCTCAAAATGTCTTTAAACAAAAAATATGGACAGTACGATAATATTGGAAATGCGATGTTTTTATTTATTTAAATAATTAAAAATTATTTTTATGTTTTCTATAGTTATTTTATTATGTTCCTTACGTCCGTTGACTTGCAAACAATATAACTGATAGAAGTTACAAAATTAAATAGGTACCATTTCAATAAAATAAATACAAATGATCAGTTTTTTGACCTCAAGACGCTATTCACAGGTCAAAAGTAGTACATACAATTTACACAATTATAAATTTGACAAAACCTAATATTTTCAGAACAATATTTTTGTCAATTTTCTTGGTTGACTTATTTCACGTTCATTAACAAACTACAGGGTGTCCCAGTTCCTTCTGACGAAACTAAGGGAATCGATTCTACTATTCGTTTGGAGCAAAAAATGCTCAGGAGAAAATTTTCGGAAAGTTCTCTATTTTGAGGTTATTCGTCAATTTAGTTTTTTTCAACTTTTCACTACCTTACCACATAAAAACGCTTACAACTTCCAAAATGTTGAGACTACAACAAATCCAATTACACCATTTGAAAGAACACTAAATTTGCTGTAAGATACTTCTTCGCAATAATCTGAATGACATAAAATGTTAGCCAATATCAATTGGAACATATCAAAATTACAAAATTTAAAATTTTTGTCATGATTGCACGTTCTACTGGAGGATACAAAAAAGTACCTACAACTTGTCAAATTTTACAAAAACTTCTTCATCTAATATGCTTTAGGTTGATTTTTTAACTCTACTAGAACATTATTTAAAATCTGGATATATTAACGTAAAGCATATTAGATGAAGAAGTTTTAGTGAAATTTGACAAGTTGTAGGTATTTTTTGTAACCTCAGTAGAACGTGCAATCATGGCCAAAATTTTAAATTTTGCAATTTTGACATGTTCCAACTGATATCGGATAACATTTATGTCATTCAGATTATTGCAAATAGAAGTATTGTTTACGCCTGAATTTAAATTTTATTTTTTGTTTTAATTTAAGTTGAGTTTGTTTGGTCTTACTTTAAAAACAACTAAAAGACGAACGAGATATAGCTCATTACTCGTTTAAATTTCAAACTGCAAACCTGTAACCTTTTTTTCCGTATACGAAAACAACTCCCGTCAGTATAGGTAACTACGAGTATTGCCTTTTTTCGTGTAAATTATGCTTATTTTATGTACATATTTCTGATAAATAGTGTTATTATTTATATAGTCTTTTTTATTAATAAATTTACTTATTAAAATTGGAAAAACTTGTCCAACATGTGCATCCTTTCCTTTTTACTTTGGTTATTATATATGTACACAAGACAAGTTAAACTTAGGTTTCACCAATGGTGTCCCGATTAATCTGTTAAAAGTAATGTTGTCCATGTAATGGAAATATGTTTAATTTTTTTAACTTTTCAATCTTGCGGCCGTTTGTCACTACGGTTGAGCAGATTTTTCAGTTTTGTTGGGAATGCTTCAATATGATTTTACACTGACAGAGCTACAGCGTAATCCGCGGAATGTTTTCTTATCCGTTCGTTAGGTCACTGGTTTAAAACAGGTACAGTATTGGATCTAGAACGATTCCCTGGGGAACACCGGCCTTTATTCAAGTTATTACTAAAGTTCGGGCTATTCGTCTTTTTGCATTATTCAGAATAGTCTCTCTGAGAGAATTGGGTTTGGAGAATTATTCGTTTCTAGTTTATTCTAGTTTTTTATAGCAAATAACTACTATAATACTAACTAGACAAGAATTAAGGAAAATATTAGCCCTTTATACTAATGCTATTCAGTTACCACCTCAAAAATGTAGGAAAAACTGAAAAAGAAACCGTCGGACTTTGTCGTGAAAGAGGCAAAAAAATTGTGAATAATTGATAATTCAGGTCCACAAATGTCCTTTGTGACTGCAAATAATCAGCTCGGATAAGGAGAGGAACTTAAAGAAGAACCACAGAAAGTATTCAACTACTTTAAGAGTAGTTCATTTTTCTAGCGTTTGAAATAAAGATGGGTCAATTACACAGACTATTTTTGCGATCGCAGTAGAAGAAAGGGAGAAATTTTTCATTAGTGATCCCGAGGAATGGAAAAAATGCTTTATTTTGATACGTCCTGCTAGAAAGCGCAAGTACGTCCAAACACATGTTTCTCTACGAAAGTTCTCTGTATTATATACATTATACTGTCAACTTATAAAGTGAAGTAATGTATTTGTCATACAGGAGAGCTTAACGTCCAACTGGGGACGAGGGATCAAAATACTTTACAACACGTTTTTCATATCATTTCCAGGTAAAAAGAGTCCGCCGGGATTCGAACCCAGAACCGCTAGAATGGCAAATATGAGTCAGATGCACGAACAATTCGGCCACCTCCGTCCCCTTTCTGTAAATTTGTGTTATGTTCTATGGTCAAATTTATAGTTTGATATGAAGCTCTTTTTCTCCATGAGAGGATTAATCTTGCTATTAATACTTTCGTCAAGGGGAGCTAAGGAAGAAGAATAAAGCTGTTAGATAGCATTCTCAGAAAAAATAGATATCCAAAAAGGTAAATAATAAACAATAAAAAATGATGGGACCAAAATGTAACCAAATTGAAAATGTAGAGATGGTATGCCAAACACATATCCCTTTGCTTTATGTTTCATTTTTATTTTGTTGAAGAGAATTATGTGCGGGGATCGTCCGAGGATGTGAGGCGTTTGTAACATAAATATCTCCTACTGCAAAGATTGCTTTCAGATATGCCTTGTCCTTAAAAAAAAAAGAAAAACTACACTCAACTTGACATAATCCTCTAAATTCAAGAAATCAGGCTTAGTTTACATGATACCATGTAAGGACTGCCGAAATTTCTAGTACGGGAAGACAAAACAATGCTAAGATAATATAATTTATCTACATTCGTATTCCGTTCAAAAGAAAATATAAAAAAGAGTACCTTGTTAGAACATGCGGTATAAACTAACCAGAGGTCCTAAAAATAGCAAGGAATAATAAGAAAAGGAAATTTCTAGAGGCCGTATCAAGAAAGTCAATATGGGAGTAAATTATTTTAAAAAAGATTCAGACATAATTTGTGTTTTTAATGTTTATTTCAACAAGGAATAATAAGTAAAGGAAATTTCTAGAGGCGGGATTAAGAAATACAATAGAGCACTAAATTATTTTTAAAAAAAGATTTAAAAATAATTTGTGTTTTTCATATTTATTTGTATCCTGTCATGAATTATACACATTACAAATGATTCTTAATGCTAAAAAACCCTGGGCGAAACGCTAATACTACTAGTACTGCACTCGGTGGACATATGTTATAGGAAGCTAGCCACTGCTGGTACTCCTTTTATCTAGTTAAGAGCGAGGAGGTGTCGATGAGACGACGTGGAGAGTTCTTGCGATGGGAGGTAGTTGGGAGGGTTTGAGCAGTAGGGTTAGGATAGGTTGAAAGATTAGACTGAAACTGGAGGAAACGGGATCAATTATTTAACGAAGGAACCGTTAAGGTGATTGTGGATAGTACGTTCGAGACATAGTAAGGAGACTGGAGACTTCTTCTTTCTTTTGATTAGACTGCTTGGATTCGTTGGATGTTAGATGGCTTGTCCCCACAGTTCCGCTCCGTATTTACAAATAGGTCGTGGTAATGTGCAGCGTTAGTTTGTTCTTTACGATCATACCCGATTTCGGGCCTATAAGTCTTTGTACTTATACAATATAGTCTATTTAGTTCTTGTCACTAGAATCTGGATAAGGTTCCACGGCAGTCTACCGTCTAAGTACAATCCTAAGGATTTTACATGTACAGATGTCGGTAGTGTTTTTACTGTTAACGTATAATTCAAGGTTGGTTGTTTTACTTGATCGTAATTTGAGTGCAATTGACTAGTTCAGTTTAATGTGCCACGTTTTGCGCTATTTTTGCCAAATGAGCTCAATTTGCTCCTGGACATTGGAGGTGATAGGGTAGGATTAGAGTTAGATGATAAAATTGCCGTATCGTCAGCGTAGGTTGTAAGGATGGATTTAATCATAATTAACATCAACCTCTAAAAATGTTCCAAACGTCAATAGAATAATAGGGGGAAGATAAGGAAAAGTCAGCTGGTACCTAATAAAGAAGGTTTTAAAATAGTTATGAACGCCCCACGAAGTGCAACCTGGTTACAAATGAAAACTGTCATTTTTGACAACCAAATAACACGCTGTACCTTACGATAAGTTAAGTACAGTGTTATTAAACATGAAAATGTAACAATATTATAAGAAATAAAATTATAAGCGTACCTTGGCCTGAGTGGTCTGAGGAAGGTGACTAAATAGTATCGAAACGTCGCCAAAGTAAAATTCTGAGTTTTTAAAGTATTTCGAAGTGTTTACGAAAACATTTATAAACAAAAACTAATCTGTAGGTAAGGTATTGTTGGTTGAAATAAAAAAGATTAAAAAAAGAATTATTTAGCCGAGGGTCGTGGGTTCGAATCCCGCTCGTGACACTGACTTTTTTATCTTAACCAATACCTTTCATAAAGATTAATTAATTGAAAAAAGTTATTCGGTCCACGAACTCCCATGAATTTAATAAAAACTAATACCGTAATAAAGAAGAAATGAAATATTTGCTGATTTCTCACAGTAAATGGCTGTTTTAAAAAATAATAACTCATTTTTATATCGACCTTTTTTAAGGTTTTTTACGTCTGTTTTAAATTTGCACATGTTTCATTTTTACGACACACAAGTCATTTAGTAGAATTAAACAGGTTTTTTTTAAGCAAACGGTTATTTAGCCTCTACTTCACGTTGAATCCAGAAATGAAAATCCCACGCCTTTACAAATTTTGACCATTCTTAAAAGCTTTTGCCGAAGTAATTTTATCAGCAGCCACGTCAAAAGCTATGACTTTGATATTACGCAAGCTTGTTTGCTTCAATGTTCCGTCAAAATGAATAAAAATACGGAAAATTTTTTTGACGGGTAGCCCGTTAATGCTGAAAGAGCTTTGTTTTACTGTCTTATCTTATCAATACATTTCTTTTCTCTTTCCGATTCAACATCCTCGATCGAATTAAATCGGTTTAAATAGGAAGCATTCGAAACGGAAAATCTAAAAGAAGTTTGCCCATAACTTGTAAAAGAACAAAAGATCAGTAGGTACATTAAAAAAGTGCTTTCAGGATAACACAACGCAGATAAGACAGGTATGAAGCCCATTATTGTCTGCAAAGCACACTTTTATATTTAAAATTATAAAAATATGTTGAGGGGGAAATTCGTAACTAATCTGATAATTTTACAGCATCTTTAATACTACATACACGAGCTTAATTATTTTTAATTAGTAATAGCTAATTTATTTTTATTTGAAGTATATTTAGTTAGGATATTGTATTTTTAGATCTAATCTTCTAACTGCGAGGAGAAAAGATCCATGTTGTTACAAATAGTTTACAAGTCATTCATTTTTTCGGTTAATCAAACATTATTTAACCAAAAAAAAATTTGTCTTAAAATAAATCACAATAACGATGAACTTTCCGCTGAGTTTTTGGTAAAATGTTGATATAGAGAAAAGGTAGTACAATGCTTTAAATACTATGATAAATCAAGGGATATTGTAATGTTATGAGGGGGTTTCTGTGCGGCTACTTGGCCATGTAAAAGCAGTAAGGGTAAAGATTCAGAGATAGAAGTGGGAACTCCTGGCAAGACTTTGGAGGCTGCCTCTTTCGAAAACAAATGTTAATGTTCCTCCTTTCATACTTCCCTCCATTGAATAATCCCTTATTGTCTCGGAACCAATTTCCTAAGTTTGTAACTAATCCTAACTACTTCTCGGCTATACCTTCTGAAAGGTTTACATTGCTATTCATAGAAAACCCAGCCGGGTGATTGATATTGCTCGAGATTATTATTAAATTATGAGTTTCATCGGTGGGTGGTCCTTATAGATAGTTGCATCAAATCTTTATAATTTTGTTAATTTACTTTGGCTTGGCCAGGAAGTTAATCTGCATAAACAAAAAATTACAATTGAATATTTAACCCCGCCCCGAGGAATATCGAGTACTCTGGGGTGAGTGTGTGACGTCTGGAGAGTAAAAGTAATTTATTAGCGTGAAAAAAATGGGTTGCTTATAACCCCGCCCCGAGGAATATCGAGTACTCTGGGGTGAGTGTATGACGTCTGGAGAGTAAAAGTAATTTATTAGCGTGAAAGGAAGGGGTTGCTTATAACCCCGCCCCGAGGAATAGCGGGTATTCTGGGGTGAGTGTATGACGTCTGGAGAGTAAAAGTAATTTATTAGCGTGAAATGAAGGGGTTGCTTATAACCCCGCCCCGAGGAATATCGAATAACCTGGGGGAGTGAATGTGACCAGACATCTATGTTTGTGGTGATGTATATATATGTATTCTGTGTTTTGTTTCTATTCTGTATTTGACAACCCGAGGTACAAACGAGAGACTAGCATTCTAGGAGATCAACGTGGTATATATCTGAAATCAGCGAGTCAGTAACCAGATCGAGACGCTCAAATGGCTGCAGTTTAAAACAAAATATGCGCGAAAGAAAAGAAAAAAATGGAAAACACGCAGAGGGCCGGCGATGACCTCAGCTGTTTGTCGGCCCATAAACTTCCCACTTATAATATACAATTGAATAAATTTATAATAAAATGGCGGTATAGATAACAAATCGTTACATTCGTTTTTATATAATACAAACAAATTATCTTTGGAAAGCAACAAAACACTCTTAAAAACCTAAAGGAATTGGTCAACTCCAAATTAAACCCAGACACTAAAAATGTAACAGTTTTGGGAAAGCTCCTCAGTCTGCACTTATCAACGTAGCCTCACTAGAAACTAAATGCAAAGAAAAGCTATAATCCACTCGCAATACCAAATATTCCGCTAAGTTACAAACTGTTATCACCCAAAGAACTAAAGTCAGTCATAAAATCATAGTAAAATAAAAAAGCTCATGTGCTTCTTATATCTTTATCGCGATATTTTTTCTCGGGTATTTCGCGATGGTTGGAAACCCGTCCATACACACTTAGTAAGTTTCGATGGAAGAAGAAGCTGTTTGGGCTAGGGCTGTTTCGGTGGTGGGTGGCTGAGGGCTGTGGTCGGATGTTTCGGTACTGATAGGTCGTGGGATGTGATACGATATTTTGGTGGTGAAAGGTTGTGGGGTTGGATGTTTTGGTGGCGGAAGCTTGTGAGACATAGAGAAAGAAAGGGAATTCCGAGATACCTATCAGTACTATATAAAATAAAAAACCCTGAGCTCCGAAAATCAGAACAGGAGATCCACAACTTCGGCCTATTCTGATCCTCCGAAGGCGATCTATCGGCATGTTCTTGATACGAAGCAGCGTCTCTCATATTATGGCCCACGGACGCTGACATTCCTTTCTAATCATATTTTTATTGTATTATTGACCGTGAAAACAAGTGGACAACCATAATATTCAACTACACCGGTTCCAAGAATTTAGCTCGGTATAGGTAAGGAGTGATAACCTGGCTAACGTATTCAGCCGGAAGGACGGGTGAATTGAAATGATGTTCTTTCGCTTGGCAAATTAAATTGTATAATCATATTTATTGAATCAGAGATTAAGGATGGAGATGTAGAAAAAGACGTGTTGTATTTCCAAGCATACATTTTTTCATATTTCAGTTATCATCCAGTTGTATTGTAGTAATACAACTAGTTTACAAACTATGCTAATAAAAAATTTTTTTATACATCTATCTTATTCTATATCTTTAAAAAGTTGGTTTTTTTCTGAAGCATGGGAAATGAACACAGATTACATTAATTTTTATGTATTAATATAATTTGCAAAAATTATCAAAAGAAATTTTGGCAACAAGAAGGCTTTTCTTTTTCTACGCCCAGTCCTAATTGTAAAAATTGACCATTGTGAAAGTTAGTCAATCTATTTATCAGCATTGTAAACAATTACAATTAATTAAGGTTTTTAGTTAAGATAAAAAAGTCAATGGCACGAGGGGGTTTCGAACCCACGATCTTCGGCTTGATACGCCGCTGCTCTACCACTTGAGCCATCGTGACCTCGATCCACTCGGACACCAACTTCCTACCTCAACCCCCTTTTGAGTTTTCCCTCATTTTTGCCATTTTTCAATTGTAAACAATTATTACAATAAATAATATTTTTGAAAAGAGTCGATATCAATGTCCACGATCGATTTTCAAGTAGCGTGCACGAGTTCGTGAATTCGTTTTATCTCTCCACCGTTCATAGCTGGGACTTTTACAAATACTTAAACTACCAAACAACAAATACGAGAGGAACGCATAGCATATTATGGGAACCAAGGTTTGAAAGCTAGTGGCCGAGATAAGAGTATAACTGCCGCTGGCAACCCTTTCGTTTTATAGAAAAGCAATTTTATGTCCATTCAAGTACGCGATACCCTTGAAGAGAAAACGGCTGAGAGAATCGAACATCTCCAGACGTCCTTTGTCAAGTCCCAAACAAACATGCGGTTAGAGAGGGACTTTTTTTGGAAATCAACGACTCTATTGTGAACCTGCTTACGCCAAGGTAATTGGCGTAAAGGGTCATGTTTCCGGTGAAATGCTGCCCACAATCCCTTGCGCCCTAATCCCTAAACGGGCCGATAAGGGACTGCTCATAGTTTGCTCCAATCGTAACTTGCTCTTATGCTGTCGAGAGGAACGTCTTTGCTTCCCGCTTCTCTGCTTCCGTTCGTAAACTAAGAAGTGTCAGCATTACTTACTTTAAGTCTTAAAAGTTATTTTCAGTCTAATTTTCTTTTAATTTAAAATCACGGGAGTGAAATCAGTCGGCCGCCGACAGAAACGTTTTGCACTGAACCTAGCAGGTATCGTGGAAATCTAAGCCATCAAATTATCAGGGCCTTGGTTATGTTGAGGGATTGGGACTGCATTGCTGGGTTCCGAAAAACCTATCTCAGGGTTCAGAAATTGGGGTTTTATTTAATTTTAGTTTATTTAATTACTTTAATTATTTGTTTTACGACCACACCAGCGCGCGCCCTATTTATCAGCGCCTACATTATTATGCCTATGAATGGGGCCGGATAAAAACGTTGAAAAATATCAATTTCAATTTAAACAGCTATTTGAAGTAAGGTTTGCTATCAGCCCTCTAGGGATTAAAGGATGAACCCCTTTCGGGCTCGGCTTTATCGCCACTCGGTATCTTTTTCTCTCTGTTCTATTACAATCTAATAAAAACTGTTATATTTTTTTCGAAGAGCGATAGCTTCTTACAGGAAATTTTCTCGCCCAAAAGAAAATTACTACTTTGCTCTCCGTCAAAAGAACTTTCGTACAAATATAAACAAGGCCTACTTTAAAAATAATAATTTTGTTAGTTTTTTAAACGTCGTGTACAAGTGCCGAGGCTCTGTTTTTATTTTATTTTCTACCTTAGTTAAATTTGTTTGTTGTTTCATCATGTCGAAGAAAGGCTCTCGGCTGATATCAACTTGATCAAAAAATGTCTAAATTTACATTAAAAAGGACTGATGTTTTTGCGCAAGCAATACACATTTTGGGTAACGTCAAAAGTTTTACCATTTCAAATTTGGACACACCAAAGTCATACTATGCGCGGTTGAATGATTAAAGAATAAATTTAATACCGCAAACGATCAAATAATCGAGTTTAATGAATCCTTGCCCCTCAAAGATCGAGGTGAAACTACTTAAACGAACATCATTTTCATGGATGTTCTTATTCTATTGAAGCGGCTGAATGTGGATTAAAAAAGGAGGAAGAGCATTTATCACACCGTACGTTTCAATGCATCCTTCATGCTTATAAAAATTCCTCTTCCCAATTCCATCGGTCGAATTGAAGATTAGCCACAATTCATTGCGATCTATGACTCTCTTTTCCATAATGGAATGCGTTTTATGGAATGGAATATGTATGTATTAATATCTTTAAAGCCAGGTCATTTCAGGATTTCAGATGTGTCGTGAAAATTACAAATTAGTCAGTAAAGCAATGGTCCATCGCTATCAAGACAGATGTAGAATAGCGGCCATATAAGTACTTTAAGGAGATGATAAATTCAAACTTGTTATTTCGTCTTCCCTTACCAACATAAAGTCGTTGATGACTGTTCATCAAATATCAGTAAACGCAATCAAATCATTATCAACTGACAACTTAGCAGAATTATGCCATGACAAGGCTGAAAATTATTAATAGCTCGTACTTTCATCTTTAAAACTCTCGGAAACAAAAATGGCAGGGAAATAATTGCTGTAGTCCGTTTCACTTATCTAATTTTCCTTTAATATTCGGACATCCATCATCTTCCTGAAATAAGGCAAATCATTTCAGGAAGCCTCATCATATCGTCCTATTAGTTTACTTACACATCAGGTCCAAAGTATTTGAAAAAAAAATTTCCTTCAAAGACTATTGCCAAAATTAATCTTCAATAAATAACCTTCTACCAGACCATCAGTCAGGCTTTCGCCCCCCCCCCCAACATTCCCTATCTAGCAAGTGTTTCATGTTGCAGACCGTATATCCTCTTCCCTTAAGCGTAGAGAATGCGAAAACTCCAACGTATGGGAGCCTTTCTTGATATGGCACTGGTGTACGATATCGTATGGCACAAGGCTTTCCAGTAAAAATCCTTCCTAAAAAGTCCTTCCAAATACCCTCTTCCTAATCTTCTGCTCTTATCTAACAGCGCAGTTCTTTCGGGTCCGACAAGAATCAGATAACTCCGAATACTTCTCGTTGGCAGCGGGAGTACAGCAGGGCAGTGTGCTCGGACCAATCAATACTATACTGCAGATGTTTCCACTACAACTACCACCCTCCTTGCATCTTATACCGGTAACACAGCTGTATAATCCTGGAACACCGATCCTGCTTCCGAATATCTGCAGGGACGTATTACATGTACTGCAGATTGGTATAGATAAATGAAAGCAAGTGCGCTCATGTCATTGCTACTCTCCAAAGCAAATATCCTCAAACATTCTAATAAAAACAAGGTTCCTATTCCCAAAGCCGACTGCGTTCCACGTAGACTCATGTTTATCGTGGAATTAGCATACACAACGGAAACGACAAGGCACAAACAGACGCTACAGTCTACTCTACAAACTTACAGGATGACAATCCAAGCTATCGAAAAAAAACTTACAGTCTACAAAAGGCTGCTACAACCGATTTGGACGTACTGAATAGAAGTGTGGGAACCGCTAATCCTACCAATATCTAACGTCTTCAATCCTTTCAGTCTAAATGCTCCGTATTTTTATGTAAAAAGTTTACTGAGGGTATTGAACAATGCTATACCTCTACAAATTTCAGGTAATCTTCAAGATCGCTTTTCTTAATTCTTTTCTGAAGTAGTGTTATACAACATTGGGCCATTACTTGGCCCTTTTCCATTTCATTCGCATCGATTTGATCGATCCACAGCAGAGAGATATAGACATAAAGTTCACATTATTCCAAATATGGGCCACCCTCATCCCCTCGGAGGCATGGTAAACCTAAAACCACTCAGGTATTGGTGGTTGCACATAAAGATAACTCCTCCCCCTCTATGATGCAACCCCATCCTGCCACTTCTTTGCCCCTTTGACTTTTTTGTGCCGGGGCACTAATTTATCGCCTTTTTGTGCAAAATTGCATCACAAAAAAAAGATCGATGAAACAATATATAGCCCTACGTACGTTGAAAATGTATTTCAAGTATATTATAATAGAACCCATTATTCGATCTTAAATTAACACATTCCGTAATTATTTTTCCAATTAATTAAGGTTTTTACTTGAGATAAAAAAGTCAATGGCACGAGCGGGATTTTTATCTCAACTAAAAACCTTAATTAATTGTAAGATAAGGTATTGAGCGGCGTATAGGTCGTTAGTTACGCAAAACTAGCCGGTCGTGAACGTTTAGCATCCCGCGCGCCGTAGAATTTTCTGTATTTCCGTACCCAATTTTTTTCACTTTTTCGTCTAACCTCATGATGTCCACATGTGTGTTTATATTTATGTGAGTTACTCTCATCCTCTCACTACCCTGACACACACACACACACACATTTTTTATGTAAACATTTCATTGTTTTACCCAATTTTCATTACTGGTCTTATAAAAGCTATCTTACTTTGTGAAACACAAGTCAATATAAACGACAAAAGCTAGTTTAATTTAATAAAATTTAATTTTGTAACCTTTTAACTATTTTTTAACAGCCCACTCGAATATTTACTTCAGCATTATTTAAAAAAAATATAGTTTAGGAAGGAGTTTACAGACTTGAAAACATGAGGGAATAACAAAAAGTGAGACTATTCTGCAATCAACAAAGAAAAATTTCTCAAATGATGAGGTTGCTGAGTAATGAAGGTCAAAACTTCCGAAATGTAAAACCAATTTTTTTTTACGAGGGTTCGCAACAGCAGAGGTTATATCAACCCTCGGGGTGCCGGTGTATTTGAAAAAAAGCCCATTTGTAAGTCAGGTTCGAATGCAGGGCCGCTGGATTCGAACACGGGACCTTTACCTTACAGTGATGAGCGCCGTGTCAACGCCTAAACCGTTGCGGCCACCGACGATCTTAATCCCGCTCATGACACTGACTTTTTTTTATCTCAATTTAAAAGCCTTAATTAATTGAATGTTATTAATTGGTCAAGCGGACCACGAAAAATAGTGAATTTAATTGATTAAAATGAAGTAACCTCACTAAAGCTCTCCGTGGCCATTTCATTTGTCGCCGAGAACCCAATTGATTGCACGACATTTGAAAAATGGCAAAAAGGAGGAAAAATTCAAAAGGTGGGGTTGAGATGGGAAGTTGATGTCCGAGTGGATCGAGGTCACGATAGCTCAAGTGGTAGAGCAGCGGCGTATCAAACGGAAGATCGTTGGTTCGAATCCCGCTCGTGCCATTGACTTTTTTATCTCAACTAAAAACCTTAATTAATTGTAATATATTAATTGGTCAGCCGGACCACGAAACTAGGGAATTACAAATAATATCAATAATAAAAAGTTTATATTTTAGTCAATATAAATGAGTTTCTGACAATGACTTTCTTTCACACATTTTGAAAATCCTTTTCATCCTAATAGGCATGTGACCATAAACCCAAAAAGTGTCATCAATTGGTAATGGAGATGTTGAAGTTTTTCATCATAACTCCATAATTTCAATTCACCTTGCAACTGTTTGTTTTTGTTTAAAATTATTTTTAAAAAATCAACACAAATTAAATGTTCATATTTTATTCAATTGAATTTTCAATTTTCTCCTTGGTTTTAACCAGACAGAAAGAGAGAGGGAGTCAATAAATTTATTTATTGAAATTATTGGAAGTCGTGAGATGCGGTCTGGTGTGACGTAGGTTTTAGAAAAACATTTTCTTTATCATGCCAATGTTTCGATCTTTATTGAGATCATCTTCAGCGCACAAAGTGTTTGATTACCGTGGAGATGTGTCATTATTGTCTGTCGTGCATAGAGTGCCCTCAAATGCCTCAATGGACGCTCTCAATAAAACAGACAAGAATGACACATCTACACGGGAAACAAACACTTTGAGCCCTGAAGATGTTCTCAATGAAGCTCGAAACATTGGCACAATAAAGAAAATGTTTTTCTAAAGCCTACGCCACACCAGAGCCCATTTCACAACCTCCAAATAATCATCAAGCAACGGTCACTAAACACCACACAATTTGTTGAAATTATTGTGTCCTGAAGGAAAACTTCAATATCTCCAAAACGAATCAATAAATTGTTGAGTTTTTGTAGAAATTTTGAATTTTGTTGTTGTCTGTTTTTAGAATGGAAATGACATTTAAAATTTCAAAAAAAAATAGGGCATTAGGTTTACTAAAACAGTTGATCATTCGGTCTGCTTAACGGATACGTTGATAAAAATACAGACTTAAGACAACCTAGAGATTTGCGGTCTTCAATGTATGAACCTGCAGGCTTTTTTTAATTTTATTTTTATTTAGCCTCGTCTGCCACACGCGTTTTGGCATCTCGTCATTATCTGTAGAAAGTCAGTATGATTTTTGCTTTTAAATTATCTAGAAAGGAGAGGCAGGCCACAATGTTAAACGACCAAAATTTTAGATTTTTCTAATTTGTTTTATTCTATTGTACAAACACATCCGCCTGATTTTAACTTCTAACAGTATTGATAATTTATTTAAACATTTTCGTAAATATTTAAATAATTTTTTTCTATGGGTATTCCTTATGAAACCGCTAATGAAATAATCTCCTGAACACTAAGTCCAGCGGGGAAACGGTTGTCTCGTAATTTAAGCCATACTTTATGTATTGTGGGAGAACGGCGGGCTGTCTGCCAACTCGAAATAGAAAAAAAAATACAAGCCATACTTTATAGTGACCACCTGTACGGTGGCCAGGTTCCCAGCAAGGCGGCATAGTCTAGGACGTAGGCTTAGTCGATTTCAGGTATCACATTTCATTTAATAAATCGTATTGGTGGGCCCTCAATCATGTTCTAGTGACCAAAGGAATTACTTCACCGATACACCCATTCAGTAAGATGACAAACGACTGGGTATTACACAAGAAACCGTACGACTTCTGTGGTCGACCATGGGTACACGAAAAGCATATTTTATCGAAAAACTATACTTAACAATTAGGTAGTAATTAGTAACGATTCATACTACGATATAATAGTAGTAATGTTTAAATTTCTCTCGCAAAATTTGCTCTCATCATTTTAATTTGATCATTAACAAATTAGTTGAACGTGTTTATTACCGTGAGTGGTTATGAGTGGACGGCTCTTTCGAGAAATATCGAATATTCCCTAGGCCGGAAAGAGGTCGGCGAGGTGGCGGTCCTGTTGCCGAAACCCATAGGGGTGATCCTCAATGGTGCATCTGTACTCTCCAGCCGGCCGACTATGGATTTTGTTAATATTTTTAGTAATATGAATGTACAGTAGCCTGTGTGCAGCGTCATCCTCTATCCCACGGTTTGAACACAATGGTCTGTTTTTAATATAGATCCAGTAGAGGTAGAGGTACCATTACTTTTTACATATGTTTACCCAATATTAAAATTAAACGGAGATCGTGAGATGCGGTTTGGTGTGACGTAGGTTTTATAAAAACATTTTCTTTATCGTGCCAACGTTTCGATCTTTATTGAGATCATCTTCAAGTCTAAAAGTGTTTTTCTTCTGTGTAGATATGTGTGTCGTGTTGAGAGTGCCGATGGTGAAGATGATCTCAATAAAGTTCAAAACGTTGGCACGATAAAGAAAATGTTTTATAAAACCAACCAAAATTAATTAATTAATTTTTTTACAAGGGTTCGCAACAGCAGGGGTCATCTCAACCTTCGGGGTGTTTTTGAAAAAAAAAAAAGCCCATTTGTAAGCATGTCGGGTTGGAATGGAGGCCTGCTGGATTCGAACCCAGGACCTTTACTTTACAGCAATGAGCGCCTTGTCAACGACTAAACTGTGGAGGCCACCGACGCCCCTTTGCCCTTGAATGTAAATTTAAACTATTCTTTTTATGTAATGTTTCGGTTGAAATGAAAACGTTAAAGTCACGAGCGGGAGTCGAACCCACGACCTTCGGCTTACTTCGTGGGTTCCAATACCGCTCGTGACACTAGCGTTTTCATTTCAACCAAAACCTTACATAAAAAGATTAATTGATTGAAAGAAGTAATTTGGTCAATAGACCACTAAATATTAAATTTAAACAATTATTTCATTTTTATGCTTAACTTTAATTTTCTGCTGAAGGTACCAAAAAATAAGCAATTCTTAACAAATTATCAAAAATGAAAATTTCAATTCAATTTATTGACTCCCTTTAGGCAGCAGAACTGTAGAGAGCAATAATTCAACAATATTTTTTCTTCGTTTATTTATTTATATTACAACGGCATATAAAATGCAGCAAGCAAAAATTATGTTAATTACAATGATATGCATATACACATGCACATGCGCAATTTTACAAATACATGTAGGATGTGAAATTTGTATGTGTATTTGTAAAATTCAAACAATGTTTATAAATCCCAGGGCCTGAAGATGATCGCAACTAAGATTGAAACGTGGGCACGATAAAAAAAATGTTTTTCTAAAACTACGTCACACCAGACCGCATCTCACGATCTCCGAATAATCATTGACTAACGGTCACTACACCACACATCAAAATTAAAGTTCGTATGCGCCGTTGTTATTCGAGATACTCAGAAGAATGGTTAGAACCATGTCGCTTTCCTTCGCAACTTAATGATGGAAAAAACTCATGTTATTCCATCTGTCCTGCCAGGTATCGATCCAATGATCGATGAAGTCTCAAAACTGGTTTCTTGGTGCTCCTCGAAGCCACACAATGTCAGACGTACACAACAGATTCGATAACAATTTCCTTTCTTTTCTTCAGTCGTCGAAGAGCAATTTTATACTCGAGGTCGATTGATGGAGCGGAAGCGAGGACTTGCAGAGCATGTGTGGGAGCCGTTCTATATACCTTTGATATTCTTAAAAGGGCTATTCCCTTGCTTTGGTCCAGAATGGATCTCCCCGTAATTTTTAGCTTTTGCCCCCAAGCTGCACCTTTGTACAAAGCAATTGGCAAATAGACGCCCTTGTACATGATAGAAGAGCCTTTGAGCTCAACTCCCCGTTTGCGCTTTCCTATCCTTTGTAGTTTAAAAAAATACATCTTGTCGTCTCTCTATTTTTAACGAGAGAACCTTTGAGAGAACCTTTACGGTCGCCATCCAGTGAAAGTGGGCGTAATTGGTTATATGACGTGAAGTCAACAGCAGTTCCTAAGGTTTCCGACGTTGCAAAATCAGATGGTCGCGAGGCCACCAGTCTTATATGAGTGGATAGTATGATTGGTGACGTGAAATGGAGCATCAACACTTTTGAGAAGGATTTTGTTTAGTAGGGATTGGATATTGTTAAGATTGGAACGCCTGGCTGATCAATATAGTTCAAGTCAACACCAGGGCAGCAGTGTTTAAATTCGAGGGAGGTGGCGATGATGTCGACAACACGGTGGGTTTGCTGAATAGTTAAGTGGTAGCCGCGGAATCCGAATTTGTGATTGCCGATAATATTTAAGGGTACGATGATGGTGTGTAGTCAATGTATATCGATAACTACATATATCATCAACACATAACACAAAACATATAATATAACATATAAAACAATCATCACATTGCACACATCAAACATTTCTACATAGCCTAATTCTTCAACAATTTGGCTTTCCTTTCTATAATTATCCCCGTCTATATAATCCTTAAAGGATAATCAGGCCGACCCATTACCCATTTTTTCCCATTGTCGGCTCCTTTCACATCAAAGAAGCCGACTCCTCATAGAAAAATTTAAAAAATCCCGACTTCCTAAAATTTCTAGCGTTGTATAAATTCATTTTTTTTCTCACATCCTACATGTATTTGTAAAATTTAAACAATGTTTATAAATCCCAGGCCCTGAAGATGATCTCAATAAAGATTGAAACGTTGGCACAATAAAAAAATTGTTTTTCTAAAACCTACGTCACACCAGACCGCATCTCCGAGCTCCAAATAATCATTAACTACCGGTCACTAAACACCACACATTTTTCTGTAGTCTTTTTTTCCTTTGTTCCGTAATCTTTAGGGGATATATTCAAACTTAGTCGCTCATCAAGTACAGTATATCAACTAAATAAGTTCCAGCCAACAGGTCCATTCGTCCATTCCAAGCGTCGGTTGAGGAGACACTTGTTTTGGATGGATGTCAAGGGTTAAAATTATTGAGCTATATTCGGAGGATATATCGTTTAGAAAACAGTCAGTGTTTAACGAGGATACGTTGGAACAGATGAAGAAATCAGGCAGGGCGGATCGTTTACATAGGGAAGATGGTCAGTAGGTTGGATGAGAGGGCAATATGTGGAAGTAATTATTTTGTAAAAGAATGTTTTCAAGGAGCTGTCTGCGAGATACTGGACTTCCACAACTTGGGTGTTTCGCGTTGCAGTCACCACCGCAAATGAATCGCGAACAAAGGGAAAAAAATAATGGTTCGATCAGGATGGATTGTAGGATTTGGTGGACAATACACAGCTGCAAATTTACAAGAGGATGACTCTGACAATCGAGAAATCGCAGTTGGTTGAACGTAGGGAGGTGCGAATAAGTATACGCTTCCACCGTGGGCAGTACTGTCTGGGAGGTTTGTCCTGTAGGTTTCGGTAATTAACGTTACCACGATTAGTGTTTCCAGTTCGAGTCTGCGATTATTTAGTCTATCAGCGTTCCAACGGAGTAGTGTAAGGTAATGCTGGATGTAGACAATTATGGTGCGAATTTAGGAAGAGGGTGTTTACCACAGTCTTGAGAAGGGTTATCATGGGCGCAATCAATGATTTGAAATCTGCGAGAAAAGACGAAGCTCCAGCAAACGAAAGGATGTTGGTGATGTCACCTGAGGATGAGAATGAAAGTGCTGGGTGGTTTAGCGATGGCACAGGTGGTCCCACGGCCATCTGAGCAAATGAAATATGACTGTTATTAGCCTTTTGATTAGTCTGCGTCTGGAGTAAAGGAAAATCCTTATGAGAATATGGTTGAGCTGAAGGTTGTCGAGTGAACGATGGCTGATTATGGGTGAAGATACAAAGGGATTGTGGTCCTTGTAGTCTTCCGTTGCAATTCCTTATTTACAGTACAGTCATTGTAATTAGCAGGGTGATTGCCATCGCAAAGTGCAAGATCTCGTAGCTTGGTACAGTCTTTAGTTAGATGACCTCTAGCACACATCGCTCATATGGGCTTGCGTTGACAGTAACTCTTCGTATGGCCGTATTTCTGGTATCGTTTTCATTGTACTATTAGTTTTTCCTTATGAGGCTCTTCAACTTTTATTCAAGAGTAAAAAAGTGTCTCGGTTCTGAAGACGTCCTTGTTGTTAGGACTTGGTTCCTGATTACGAAGAATAGTGGGAGAAACATTTTGGTAATAGGGCGGTGTTGCATTTCGAACTTTGTGCCCTAGAGCCAAGAACTCCTCCTTGATCTGGTCAGTTGGTACAGTCTGGTGAAAATGTCTAAATGCAAATCAAATTTGAAGGAGGATTTCTTATCCTGACAGACAGCCCAACTCGAGTATACCAACATTATATTCCATTAAGTGTCTGTGATAAATAACAATAAGTTTTCTTTTCCCTTAAAGCTGATTTATACAAATCATTTTAAAACAAAGAGCATAATGATTTTCAAAGGAATAAGACTTTATATCGTAATAAATCTAATAAAGTGTATTAACGGTTTTACATTAACTTGTCAAAAACAAGATTCAGACCAAGTATTGTACTAGTAAAATGCCATTAAATGTCATTACCTATAATCTTAAGTCAAGTTATAAGTCTCTAAGAGTAGATTTCAGAGTACCGCGATAATCCGATCAGGATTTAAACAGATTATCACAATTCCTGAAGGTAATTGATATCCCCTCGACCCTTTTAAGCTTGGAATAAGATACCGGAAGGTTTCCTTTGTGTCAAACAGCTTGGTAATGCGATATTAATTAAATGAATAAACAATTACGAATTCAGATCGATTTGTATGCTGTAGCGTGGTGATTGATGATAAAGTGAATACCTAGTAGTACATATTAGACAATTAGTCAATCGCTGTGACTTAAGAGAGGGTCACTCCCGGCGTTTAATTAGTAAACAGCGTGAAAGAGTTTTTATCTCATTTTTGCTTTGTAAAAAGTCCGTTTTTCTTTGTGACTTCTTACACATTTAGAAAAGCATAATTCGTAAGCTTCTTACTTCTTTTTTTATAACTCGGGGCCAGGGAATAACAGCTACTAAAGCGTGAAAAGCTTCTGAAAGTGTGGAAGTTTTGAGGGGTTTTCACGAGCTCTTCCCTGGCTTCGATTTTATTAGGGACGCTCTTACAAGTAAAGTTGGAATTCGGAGAAGGACAATTTCTTTATTTTTTTAAATCAAATTGCTGTCATTATTAGTCTATATATTTATTAAGCTATCTTTGATAAGACTTGCCGATTTAGAAAACTTTAGGACTTTGAATAAATATTTAAGGTATACACCAACCTAAATAAAAAATAATAATCAATAATTTACTTGGACGTAAATCCTTTTCAAACTAAAGCCTTCGTCTGTTCAATACAAAACACGCGAGAAAGAGAGGAAAGAGAAGAAGGAATACACGCGGAGGGCTGGCGATGACCTCAGCTGTTTGTCGGCCCATAAACCTTCCACTTTATATATATATAGGTTTTTATATAGGCTGCGACCTTACCTGTCATCAATAAGCCTAATAATAAACTGCGGACCCCAGGTAAGGAAAGAACGAAACTCCACGGATCACTCCCGACTTTTGAACGTTTGAATGCGCGCAGTGCTTTATCTTGAGTCTGTCTAGTCAACATCGCCACTTTCTCCAAATTCACTGGAGATACTTTGATCCACAGAGAGAGCCCCACCAATCCGCTGATAATATATGGTTCCAACAAAAGAAGGAAGAATAGAAGTGATGTGACATTATATTTTTTAAGTTGGATGGCTGCTAAGAATTTATCATTTCGTTTATAGTGAGGTGGGCAGATCGTAAGGGATTTGGTGGCGTGTTCTGGCGTAGACAAAAAGAAAACTCGCTTATTAGCTCTGGTAGAAATTCTCGCTTAAGAGCAAACGACATAATTTTAACAAAATCAATGTATATTGTCCTAGATTGTGGATCTTTTTTTTCGCAACAGCAGAGGTTATATGCATTTTTTCCATGCACAATAATGGAATGGGTCGTGACAGAACGGGCCCGCCTGGACTACCTGGGCTTCCCCAAAACATAGCGCCCCAGAGGCCGGGAGGACCCTTGCCGGGCATACAGTTCCAAGGACCTTCTCCACCGGACAAGGAACTCCTCCGAGACTGATGCCCGGCTGTCAAGGGGAACACCACCACTTCCTCCTCGAGATCAAAGAGGACCAGGTCCTAGGTGGATTGGAACAGAATGAAAGGACGAGTGTGTTCATGCCTCATCAGCAAGGAAAGTCACTTCAACCACCCCCTCCTGGTCAGGGTCCTCCTAACCTAGTTCTCCTCCTCCTCCTCTTTAGATGGGTGGCCGACACGTAAAAGAAGGAGGAGGATCGCGTGGAAATCCTTCTCTCTTTCCCCAAGGAAATATGCACGAACAACATAACGGACTTCCACAGGATCCTCCATCTGTACCTTAAGGGCCTCCCCAAAGATCTCCCCGGTGCCTCCATTTTTTTCCTTGTGGTTTTCCTTTCAGGAGACGGGAAGCAAATGCGAATATAAGGAATTTTGAATATTGGCACAAGCCAGAACAGAGCACAAGAAAACTTCCTATTATTTTTTACGAGGGTTATATCAACGCTCGGGGTGCCTGTGTTTTTGAAAAAAAGCTCATTTGTATGTATGTCGGGTTCGAATGCAGGGCCTCTGGATTCGAACCCGGGACCTTTAACTTACATTGATGAGCGTCTAAACCGTTGCGGCCACCGACGCCCCCTATTATTTATTATTATTGTGATTTTATTATATATATGTGTATACAGAAATTCGTGGGATACGAGAGAAGAGCTTTCCTACTTTTCTGAGGGGGCGAGGTGCAGAGGGAATGGCCCTGCCTGGTCTATCTCGTAGTCTCTAAGGGTCCTCCATGTCCGCCGATCACAAAGGGTCAAAAAGAAGGATGTCCCGCTGGCCAACGACAAAAACCAACAGACCAACAGACCAACAGACCAAAAACAACCAAACGACCACCTCCTCGTTTTTTGCCTATATCCCTTTCTCCCACTCGCGAGGGCTCGGTGCTCCATTGGACGAACCGGCCGAGAGAGACAGGCACAAGGGATCGCCGGAGACAAGGTTCGCGGTCGGTGGTGTGTCGCCGGATCTATAAATCCCATTCGCATGGAGATATTTGATCTCACATACAATAAAATTTTTGAATTGGTTGAATTAGGCATTTATACTTGCGCACCTTTGGGATCTAGTAAAAAGGATTAAGCTTAACGAAAAGCTCTCGAAAATTATGTAGATTGCACAATAGACCAATATTGGTCACAGTACGCAAGGTCGTAAAGAGGCCGAAGTTTTAAACTTAACCTTCCATACATAATGTAGATTTTTTAACACCTACGCTGTACAACTTGGAACCTCGTTTTTAATTTGAACAACTTAATAACTTTCATTTCTTTCGTCAAATATGACGTAAAAAGATTTTGTTGGCATTCTGAATTTATTAAAAAATTCATCATTGTCTCATTCGTGAAAGGAGTCTCTTTGTTTCTAGAAACCCTTTCTTTGTTAATGTACATAACTACCAATTCTAGAAAATCTTCGTAATTTACATTTATTTGTAAATATTCATCCAGTTTATTACTTATTTATCTTTCTATTATTCAAATAAAATTTCGTTTAGTAACGAACAATTTTATTATTGTATACATAGGCGCGTTCTCATGATTTAACTCTGATTGTTCAAATTTTATTGAAAGAGTTTTTCAATAAATAAAAATGATCCTTCAGTGGACTAAGTGCGATTATAAAATTATAAGAATTTAAGTCTAAACCAAGTTAGTGTACTGAGGTGAGTTCGATAGGCTGATCCTTTGTTTATCAGTTCTAATAACAATAGATATTTTAGTATTTGCAAATATACGGGGAGTACCGTAGGGAATACATCGCAATGACAAGTAAGTAAGAAGTACAAGAGCTTTTTGTAAGTCTGTTATAACAACGTTTGTCATGTTATTAAAACAGGGGGCTTTGTTAATTTGCTAGGATTTTATGACTGAATCTTCGTATGTTGACAATTGCAAAATGTCAAATGCCAATTGCGGATTGGATGGTATTACTAGTCAGATTACACTAGTTTTTCTTTTGATTGAAGTTCTAGTGAGGTGTGTTACTATGTACAAATTCCAAGTGCTGTCCTAAAAATGCTACTTTTTAATGTCTGCTATTGAATTTGAATTTGATTCTTTAGGTTTTTAATATTATTTTGTCGATTTCGAAAGTGGATTTGTTTGGATGATATTGACAATAAAAACTTAAAGACTTAACTTCCTTCGTTCAACTATAAATATATTATCTAAAATCGGGGCTAAAGTATTACCGTCTTGGGAGAAGCCTTCAGTGGAACCACCAGAACCCTCTTACAAGTTTCTTGAATGAGAGGGTTGATAAATCAAGATCTCGGGTTTTGGAGAAACCCCACTGAATTAAGACCAGCCAGGATGTTTGTTAAATTTGCCATAGTGAAAGCAAACAATTTCTTTACACGAGCCCCAAAATACAGCTCACTATTCACTTTTTTTTACTAGTACATAAACTAAGAATCATTGTATTGATTGGCTCATAAATATGATTATTACAATGGCCTTTGCTGGCCAATTAACATTCCTTGGCTCGAGCACTACACAAATGAAATGTTGGGAAGCTAGCCAAATATCTTTACAAGCAGTGTTGTAACTATTATTATAAATATTACTTATTATTAATGTAAACAATAAATTTTCGCGCTGGTTAAAATAATATTATTCTAGATTTGTCTCGGCTAGGCCCTTTATACAGACAGCAGTTTTTAGGTCTCTAGCCTCCTTTGCTCGTGTTTTTGTCTTTATTTTGTTTTTTTCTCCGTCCATCCGTCTGCATCCCACGATCAACGCTCCAGCAGAAAATTCAAGAGTAAGTTAGGGTTCTCGAATCGTGTTAGGTTTCCACGAGCGCGTCAGGCGAAATATCTATATCATCATAAATCTGAAAGACAGAGTAAGTTGTTTCTTCCTTGAAGTAATAATAATAGTATAACTTATGAAATACATACAATTAATTAAGGTTTTTAGTTGAGATAAAAAGTCAATGGCACGAGCGGGATTCGAACCCACGATCTTCGGCTTGATACGCCGCTTCTCTACCACTTGAGCTATCGTGACCTAGAAATCCCGCTCCTGCCATTGACTTTTTTATCTCAACTAAAAACCTTAATTAATTATATGATATTAATTGGTCAAGCGGACCCCGAAACTAGTGAATTTTATAAAATACAGTTACTAACTAAAATCATCCGATAGGTGGCCTTGAGATAGGTTAAACCGCAGAAGAAGTATCTCGCATGGACACTTATTTTTGGGGCAAAGCTTGCTAGAGAAAGTTTGCTCGGATAGGTATTTACCATTTAACAGAAGGGTGTCATTCCTTGGCTCTACAGGATTTCCTTTTTAAATGGCCCGTCTGAATTTCTCTTGAACCAATGACGCTATGTTTTACTTTTTTTCTTTCTTTGGAGAAAAATTATACAAAGTACCTCAGGCCCACTTCAACTTCTAAATTTCAAATACGACCCTATACATCCTGACACCTCATTTTAAAGAAATTTTTACGCTGAAAACAATGATGGAATCAATTTTTAAATGGGTTAAAAAATGACAAAGATATGGAAAAAAGTTTGAAAAAACGCGTATCGTTTGTTTCGTTGTTAATTCCAATCATTTGCTTCTTCACTAAAGTATACGTGAATTGCCTTTATTGTTTACATTCTGTCAGTGCTTGTCAAACTCGCATTATGAGAGCAAATGCTAATTCCTGGAAGTAAATAAATTTTACAATAGTATCCTTTCGTTACATTAAGTATTCCATTCAAAATGATCAGACGAGAACATTTTTCCGAACAACAGCGAGTTCATATGTACGACTGCTTAATGATAGTGGTGGCGTTGCGCGTCGAGCAGTCGAGTTGTTCTTCCAGATATTTCCTGATCGCCCCAGAATAAACCACAAAACGTTTATTCGTGTTGTTAGCAATATGGCTGGATATGGATCAGTTGCTCTTCCATCACTAAGAAACCGGTAGCGTAACTTAGACGAGGAGCTGAATATGCTACTGCATGTTCGCAAAAATTCGAATTCCTTTCTCCGAAATGTCGAAGGGGTTTAGATTTTTCAAAAAGTAAAATTAGAGATGTAATCCGGAATTACAATTTTAAGCCGTATCGCTCACATCTAGGAATTTCGAGACCCTGATTATGACAGGCGTCCAACGTTCCTTGCACAAATGTCGATTTGGGAGGCCAAAGAAAACGTTCTTCCTACATCCTACAGACTGATGAAGTTCACCTCTAATGGCATACTAAACCGTTGGAATTTTCGAACGTGCGCAGAGGAAAATCCGAAAATTTCGTACCCTTGTCATCATCAGGTGGTTCACAGTATCAACG